>NW_021851998.1:69832-72560 GCF_003651465.1 Formica exsecta
GCGATGTTCGGGAAGATCTCCCATGATTTGTGTGGGAATCGCGGCGCGTTCGCGAATACACACGACACATTTGTGAATTACAGATTTGACGATATTACGAGCGCGAATTATCCAGAAATCGCGGCGCAGAACATTTAGCGTGAGTTGCGGCATGTAACGCTCGTAAATGAGTTTGATTCACGATAAGTGTGACTAACGGGTGTGACGCAAGAAGGATCAGATGTCGAACGGACAATGGCAAAGGAGCTTTATTAAGCCGTCAACGAGGCTTTGTTAAGCCGTCCACCAACGCGTAGAATTCCGTCCCGATCGAGGAACGGTTGAAGCGAGAGAAGTGAGCTTCTCGACGAGAGGCTCTGATTTTTTGACAGCGCGTTTATTTCCGTCGGAAATAAGTCGGCTTGAATTTTTTTAATCCAGAAAGTTTTGGCATTGTTGCAGTCGTCTGCAGAAAGCGCAATATTTTGTGATGCCGGATAATGAGATGACAAAGGCGAAAACGATAATGAGCTGGGAAGGCGCTCATTGTTACACGGCCATTTATCGGAATCGAAGAACAGCCATGGAGGTCCATGCCACCATAGCTCGCGATTGATAATTTCATCGCCAAATATTCCGCGCGAAGCGCAATTTGAGGGGTTGTCCTCTGTTGATACATGCCGCCATTCGACGTTTGGAAGAGGAGTCTGAATGTCATTAACGCGATTGGCTACAAAAGTCTTCCATCGCGAAGGAGGTTGACTTACCCACGCGAGCACGATCGTGGAATCTGTCCAGCAATAGCACGGAATATCCTTGTAACCGTTCGATCCGCGAACGAACTTCCAGCGTATTATTCGCAAATTATTGAGATATGAGAGCCGAGAATAGATTTCTCTCCATTTCACGACGTGTAGCTCGGAAATCGCGCCATCCCAACCGCTTTTAAGTCGCCAGAGTTGCTGCATAAAGATTTTCGCGGTAATCGTGACCGGAGTGACCCATCCGAGTGGATCGTAGAATTTGGCGATCGCGGACAAGATCATACGCTTTGTTTCCGGAGCGTTATCCGTCAGCGACACACGAAACTCGAAAATATTGTTTGCCGGATTCCATCCGATTCCGAGGATTTTAATTTGTTCGTCCTCAGCAAGAGATTTTTTCGTAGCTAAACCGTGATCTGCTATGTCGATATCCTCGAGGAGAGAAGGCGAGTTGCTAGCCCATTTCGGTAATACAAATCCGCCGCGCTTCAACATAAAATTTAATTGATCGCGCGCTTGCCGAATTCGAGTCGTATCGTCAGCTCCGAAAAGTAAGTCGTCGACGTAAATATTATCGCTTAGCGCGAGAATGAGTTGAGCGAAAATGCTCTTCACACTGCTTTTCTTGCGGTGTGAGATGAGTTTGTCAGGGGAGTTCTACGACCTCCCAAAACCGATGAAGTTCCTCTTCGAGAGAAGGAGAGCCGACAATATGATGAGTCGAAACTCGACTGAGAGCGCAGCTTCCGGAGAGAATTGTCGGCGACGAGGGATTATTCGTCGTTGATGACGTAATAGGTCCCGATATTATCCATCCGAGGACGGAATTCTGAGCGATTGGTTGTCCTTTTCGAACACCGTCGAGAATTAATATATCGTTATAGAGATCTGCTCCGATAATGAGAATTATAGGATCAAGACTCGTCGGATCCGCGTCTGCTCGCGGCAAATCAGAGATAAGAGAATGAAAAGATGTCCACGTTCTGTCTCGGAGTATAAGAAGTTAACGATTTCATAATGAGCGCGATGGTCAAAAGCGACGGAACGAGACAATCGCGAGGAGAAATGAATATTTGAGTCTCGTGTTGAAATGTCCCCGCGTGAATTTCGCCGACGGCGGAAACGGAGATCGGCATGCGAATGCGTTTTACGCGCAAGAGTTGCGCTAAACTTTCAAATTGAATCCAGATTTCCTTAAGCGATAAAATCCTCGAGCGCACCTTAGCCGGAGTTAGATTGCTCCTGCCGATTTTTTTGAAGTTTTCTTGGTAGCGTTTGATCGAACGCTGCAATTGCTGCTGATGTACGAAGTGCTCCGACATCATAGATGTATCGAACGATCACTCACTCGCGAACTTATCCTCCACACACGCTTCTATCCGGCTCGGAGGACAAATATGTTCGGGAGTCGACCTCGACGAGATCGCCCGAAACTGAGAGAGAGACGCTCAGAGATGAGCGAGAAGCAGTGTGTAACGCGAATCCGTAGATCCGCTGGAGGATAAGGAGATGGACAGACAATATTTGAATGCAGATGTTTTAACTATTCGTTTTATTCAAAATAATAGGAGCGAGCGACGGCACGTATTCCGCGATTCCGACGGAAATCTTCGAAATGTCCTGTTAATGACTGCCCTTTTTCGCGGTTCGGAAATCTTGATTAAGAGCTTCTTGCTAGAAACTCTCGCGAGAACGGATATCTTGACCGCGAACGCTGGATGGAATTTAGCGCGAAGCAGAGGACATTCGCGATGCGGGTAACGAGCGCCGATTCTCGAACTCCAAACAATTAACTTTCACAATATCTGAGCACTAAATAATGAAAGAACACGAATTGAGATGTGACCAAATTGCTCGCCGCGAGAATATGAGTGCAATATTATGCGAGACAATTCGGACCGAATTTGAGACGAGTAAGCCTACTGCGTACGCGACACGAGCGAGAATAAGCAAAATGCGAATGCGAAAAGTCGATGAATTTCGAC
>NW_021851998.1:75500-78424 GCF_003651465.1 Formica exsecta
AATAGGAGCGAGCGACGGCACGTATTCCGCGATTCCGACGGAAATCTTCGAAATGTCCTGTTAATGACTGCCTTCGACGCGTTTCGGAAATCTTGCAGAGCTTCTTGCTAGAAGCTCTCGCGAGAACGGATATCTTGCACGCGGACGCCGGATGTTGCTTGGCGCGAGGCAGAGGACATTCGCGTAACGGTTACCGCGCGTCGACTCTCGGACTCCACACTCTTAACAATTAACTTTCACGATGTCTTAGCACTAATTGATTGAAGATTACAGTTTGAGATATGACCGAATTGACCGCCGCGAGAATATGAATGCGATCGTATGCGAGACAATTCGGACTTTGAGACGAGTAAGCCTACTGCGTCGTACGCGACACGAGCGAGAATAAAACTCGCGCTCTGCCGATCTGAATAACAAGTTTTTCTGATTTCGAACCTTCGAGAACTTGCTGTTTGTCACAGTTTTTCATTCTAAGAAGAATGCGATCACGCACCGAGCGGGTGACCGCGACGCTGTTTGTTCTCGCTCGTGTTTTATTTTCTGAGGCAATCGTTTTAATATAACGGCGAAATTTAGAAACGAAATTTTAATGTTTCAATTTTGAACACTTACATATAGATACATATATTTATACACATATCTATATTTATCCGAGTACATAGATATTCCTATATACATATTGTATACACATACATATACTTATATACTTATGTAACTTGTATACTCATATTTACTTAATAAATACAAATATATTAAATATTAATAATTTTTATTTATCGCCTTTGCGAACGCTACACTTTTTTCACTATACCGTCGCGCTGTATCTCGCACTATTCTTTCTTATCGTACACACCTCGCGCTATCCTCCTTTCGCGATCGCGTGTATCGGTTCGCCCGTTTCGCTATCCGTTTCCCGCCATTCTCTCGCGATCGCGTGTATCGGTTCGCCCGTTTCGCTATTCGTTTCTCGCCATTCCACGTTGCTCGAAATGTCCTGGTTCGTCCCTTCGTCGACGGTGTCGCATTCGCGAGCCCGCGCAGCGTCTTCCCATAAGTTCGCGAGATCTCGTCTCGTCCGCCTTTCGCATCCGTCGTATGGCTCGAGACCGAACAATTTTCTCAAGCAGAAAATGTCCCGCTGCGTCCCTTCGTTGGCGGCGTCGTATTTGTGAACCCACGCGCTGTTTCCCCATAAGTCGGTGAGATTCTCTCTCGCGTTCCGCCGCACCCATCGTATCCAGCGCCGGTGCTCGATGTTTACGAATCCGTCTATACGAATATTGCCCTCGAACATTGCATATTTGGTCTATAAATATTATGTAAAAAACTATTATGAAAAAAGTATTATGCGAAATATATGTAAATAATATTACACAATTTTTTATAAAATGTATACTGTGAAACGCTACGTACCGGTTTTGGAAAGACTACGCAAAATGTGTGTTTATTTAAAGTAATCGTCCACATCGTCGATTTCTTTCACGCGCATTTTGTTCGCGGACTGCGGGATACTTTGTGGTGAGCAAAGAGGGATAAACGTGTTCTCGATTAACGTATTAGAGTAGGAGAAATGTCGCGTTTGGGGTGACTATCGTGATAAAAACGAAGACGCGATAGGAGGGATACGCTATAAAAGGAAGACAGAACTCATTCGTGTACTATGTGTATTTCACGTATATAGTGTATAAGTGCGATAAATACATCCGTAATAGATAAAAATATATAATTAAATGACATATATTATATACATATATAAATATATAATTAAATGACATATACATATAAAAAATATTAATAATATATAATATAAGTAGGTATAGATATAATATAAGTAGGTATGATATAATATAAGTATAATAGAAGTATGTAATATAAGTATATAATATTATTATATAATAATTTACAGAATTAATCTTGTATATCGCGCAAACGATCGCGTCGCTCCGACCACCAGTTATGTAATTTCTGCACGTTCTCCAACGCGCAGTTCTTTGCGTGATATCAACAGCGTAACGTTCGTGCGAAGTTCAGAGTCTCCAAGCGCCCGATGTCCTCGTAATCGGCGTCGATGGTCTCAGTAGCGACGTCGCGATCCTCGGCGAGGTTTCCCAGAATATCTGCTAGCCACTTTTTCTTCTCATAATCTTTGACGTAGACTCGCACCGTCGAACCTCGATTTGATTCGCGGCACATGGCGTCCCGAACGAGTTTTTTCATAAATTCATAATTTACGTGTCCATCGGTCCAATTTAGCTGATGATGATTCAAAGTTAGCCAACTCGCTTGCGACTTCTCCGCCTTCGTCAGCAGATTCCACGATATCGGGGCGCGGAAGATGTGATGTGTCAATTCCACGCCATTTCTTAGCACGGCTACTTCTTTCGCGACGAATCTCTCGTTAACAATAAAGCCTTGTAGATCGGCGAAAATCGGCACGTCCATCGCCGTCGTTAGTCGAAGTTGGAATGTTCGCTTATCTGTCCTTTCTTTTTAAACGCTTTATCCCCTCCTATGTCTTTCAAATATCGCTGTATTGCTCTATACGATTCTGCGTACAACGTTGGTAAGCGGATTGTATTCCACCACTCGATCATGAATAATGACAGTAGGTTGTGGTATTAGAGGGAACGTTCTCTTTACAGTCGAATTCTACGCGAACGTCCACAGTGGCGCTCTTGATCGATTCGTTCTGTCGAGAACAGTCGATGACCACGAGCGGACCGTGGGTTAGAAATTTGTTTAGATTTAAGAGCGTCTCATCGTTATCGCATCCGTAGTACGTTCTCCGAAATTTCGAGTACATATCGTACAGCACGGCAACTTTATGCTTTTCGAAATCCAGATTCATATCGTCATAGGGATAAAAATCGGAATTAAGATATAGCTTGACGTTGGTTAGTTTACAATCGTCGAATTGAGAAATC
>NW_021851998.1:78448-84721 GCF_003651465.1 Formica exsecta
TAAGTATATAATATAAGTATATAATATGATTATGTAATATTTTACAGAATTAATCTTGTATATCGCGCAAACGATCGCGTCGCTCCGAACACCAATTGTGTAATTTCTGCACGTTCTCCAACGCGCAGTTCTTCGCGTGATATCCACAGCGAAACATTCGTGCGAAGTTCAGAGTCTCCAAGCGTCCGATGTCCTCGTAATCGGCGTCGATGGTCTCGATAGCGACGTCGCGATCCTCGGCGACGTTTTCCAGAATTTCTGCTAGCCACTTTTTTTCTCATAACCTTTGACGCAGACTCGCACCGTCGAACCTCGATTTGATTCTCGGCACATGGCGTCCCGAACGAGTTTTTTCATAAATTCATAATTTACGTGTCAATCGGTCCAATTTAGCTGATGATGATTCAAAATTAGCCAACTCGCTTGCGACTTCTCCGCCTTCGTCAGCAGATCCCACGATATCGGGGCGTGGAAGATGTGATGTGTCAATTCCACGCCATTTCTCGTTATTGCATCCGTAGTACGTTCTCCGAAATTTCGAGTACATATCGTACAGCACGGCAACTTTGCCCTTTTTGAAATCTAGATTTATATCGTCATAAGGATAAAAATCGGAATTAAGATATAGCTTGACGTTGGTCAGTTTACAATCGTCGAATTGAGAAATCTCCTGAGATAAAACATTCTTCCTTCCGGACTATCGGCCGCTGTCTAACGTGCATAATAGCGCCAATTTATTGACGTCATTTAGCACTATATGCGGCATTCGCCACTGTATCTTCAAAAAAACGATCCTAGGTTCGTACGTTTCGCGCGATATAAGGCAATTGTTATCGTTGTGCGCTCGTATCAGAATGAGTTCGTGTCGCGCGTTGATCATGACGCGTTTGTAATCCTCACAAAAACCTAGCAACACGATTTTGAGTGGTACGCAAAAGTTGAAATCGCTGATCGGCCAATGAAGCGTCGTCGCGAAGTCCCATCCAGCGTTTTGTAATATACTGCTTCTCTTGGTCATCAGCGATACATAATTCTTGATCGTGCTCGTTATTCCGACGTTTCTATTTCGATCGATCTCTACGCCATCGAGTTCGTAGCGAATCTCCTCGAACATAAACGCCGCGCAATTGTTCACCAAACTCGTCGTCAACGCGCTTTCTTCCTCCGCGCTCGACGATTTCTTCGACTCTAGTCTGCCCTCGATGTACAGAAAACTCTCGCATGGTAACGTGTACAGATCTTGTTATTGTATAGGAATTCGTATTTCGTCGCTATTTCCAAACGTGGTATTAGCGTAAGGATTATACGTGTGAGTCTCTCGACGATCTTGACGATGCGATCGTCGAATACTGGTTCCCCGCCGATGCTTAAGTTGTCGCTCATTTTGCTCTCACAAATACGCGGTCTTCGGAACAACAAAACCTAAGAAGCGCAGGAAAGCCGCGTTGGCGACGGTCAATTTTCCGCTTCTTTTCTTTCTTTTCTTCGCGTTGAGGGGCGACGCGATGGCGATGACGGGCGCGTTTTCCACGTTCGACTCGTTCACGACGAGCATAGTACGCGCGCCTTTCTTTCGCTCTATCGTCTTCGTCGCACATGCAAACGAACCGTGATCTCCTCGCCTCGAAAATCGATCGATCGTCCGTTCTGATCCACAATACGCACGTTTATATCGGTAATGGTCCGCGCGATTACCGGAAGATAAATGATTTGTGCCGGGATCTCCGACACTTTATATCCGGGTGGAACGTTAGGTGCAAATTCATGTATCGTATGCGCTGATTTGTCGTTATGGTATGCTCCCGTCGTGACGTTACACTGTATGCGAATAATATTAACGGCCATAATATTTACCGGTTTGTCGGACGAGTACCATTTATTCGGTTGTAGTATACGAGACGATGAAAAACCCAATAGCGAACCGATGTTATCGGGTTTGGTAAAATTAACTCGATACGCGCACTTGATCTCGCTTCTCATGGTGTTATCGTTACCGCGAAGGATTATGGAACGTTCACCTTTACCCTCGTATTCATTGTCCTCGTAATAATCATCGACATCGTATATATAATTGTCGTCATCATCGTCCCTCGTCCTTCGTTCTTCGTTCCCCTTCTTTTGCTCCGCTTCTCGCGCGACATTCGCTCGTCGTTTACAATGAATCGCGGCTCTCAAGTACGCGCTTATGGCGTTTAACTCGTAAGATCCAACGGGAATCGTGATAATATCGTCGTTATCATCGAAGCAAAATTTATTATTTGTAGAATTTACATTCGGTATCGTGTTGTAAATTTCAAGATTAGTAAGACCTAGTTTGTAATCACCATCGCTGAGATCCAAGGGCGGAAAGTAGCTCGCCGCGAGAACGCTGCTTCGTCCGGATAGCGTGAGAGTCAGCGACATGATCGGTGAGAGCGAACGAATCGCGATCGACTGCGCTCGATCGACAAACGACGGTCGATGTTATAGTTGAAAATTTTTCCAATCAATACTCCGAAGAAAGCGCAGATACAGTTGCCCGCATATGCTCTGATCGCGTGTCTGCTGAGAACGACGATTGTACTGGATATTCGTATCCCGTCCGAGATAATGCTCAAGTTCGCGCGGCGGACGAAGATCGCCGAAATCGTCGTAGTAGATCGCGTCGTGGTCTTTTTTCGCGTACGCCACCCAATACCAGACCCCGACGGGATAAACCGCAACTAATCGATGGAAAGATCGAGAATATCGTCGCTGTCTAGCAGTGTGATAAACATCTCGACCTACCGCGCGCGATTCGCTACTGCGCGATTGACGACGATCGATTTGTATATAAATAAAAAGTAGCACCTGTTTCGCGCAAGTGTGCCGCGCACGCACGCGACGATAGAGGGATGCGCTTCGTACGGCAACCGATCGCGATAAGAGTGTCAAATATCGATGGTAGAACGCGAACGTCGAATGTCGCGGGGACGCGCAGACACGGTCGCCTGCTGCCGAGCGCTATTCACTGCGTCGTTTGCGGTCCCTCTAATTGTGGTAAAACGAACGCGTTGATAAGTCTGCTGGAGAGCCCGCACGGCGGGGGTACGTTTCGAGAACGTTTACGTCTACTCAAAGTCATTGCAACAGCTTAAGTATCAATATTTGGAAAATCTTTTGTGTGATAAACATCTCGACCTACCGCGCGCGATTTGCTACTGCGCGATTGACGACGATCGATTCGTATATAAATAAAAAGTAGCACCTGTTTCGCGCAAGTGTGCCGCGCACGCACGCGACGATAGAGGGATGCGCTTCGTACGGCAACCGATCGCGATAAGAGTGTCAAATATCGATGATAGAACGCGAACGTCGAATGACGCGGGGACGCGCAGACACGGTCGCCTGCTGCCGAGCGCTATTCGCGTCGTTTGCGGTCCGTCTAATTGTGGTAAAACGAACGCGTTGATAAGTCTGCTGGAGAGCCCGCACGGCGGGTGTACGTTTCGAGAACGTTTACGTCTACTCAAAGTCATTGCAACAGCTTAAGTATCAATATTTGGAAAATCTTTTGACACCGATGGAAGATATTGGTTATTTTATATTTTCCAACAACTCCGACGTTATCCCCCTAGCGAGGCGCTCCCGAATTCGATAATCGTGTTCGACGACGTAGCGTGCGACAAACAGGACACCGTCAGAGAATACTTCGCTATGGGTCGAAACACGAATGTCGATTGTATCTATCTGTGTCGAACGTATGCTAAAATACCGAAACACTTGATACGAGATAACGCGAATCTGCTAACTCTCTTTAAACAGGATGATACTAATTTGCGATGTGTACAACGATCACGTGAATAGCGACATGTCGTACGAGAATTTTCACACTCTGTTTCGCGCGTATTTCCTAGTGATAGACAAAGAGCGTCCGTAACGGTAGATACAGGCGAGGATTTAACGATTTTGCCGTACCGTAGAGCGATCAGTCATCGCGCATACGTCGAACGCGTCGATCGCTCTTCCATGCCCGAGCGAGAAAGATCGATCCGTTAATTACGATGACTACGACGACGGATATCGGCGAATGAGAGAAGACGGCGAGAGAGATCGCTCGGACGTGAGCGTCTGTTCGTAGAAAACACAGAACATTGAAGATCGGCAAGATGGAGAACGAGATCTCTCGCCGAACACCGCGAAGTGGCTGACTATAAGAGAGATCCATTCGCGCAAGGGACGAGGTAGAGGTGTTCGAAACCGAGAATCTCGAATCGCCCTCGACGCTTGAAACATCCGTTAGACGAACTCTGCGAACTCCTCAAGAAACGCTGCACGGCCAGCTAGAAACGTTGGGACGAAAGTAAGTGAGCGCTCTTCTCGGTAGGGAAAAATCAAACGAGATCGATTACGTCTACGAGGTGTACATCGGCGAGGACGGCGTGATGCTCGGCGACAAGCGATTCGACATAGACGCGGATGACTCTATACTCATAGACGGAATCAGATATATCGGTACTCCTGGTTTGTACGAATTAATCTTCAAGAGAATTCCCGACGATCTCACGTACACCGAAAACGATAAACTAACGTACAAGAGTATACTATTAACGACAAACGCTCACAGACGCAACCATGACGCTAGTAAAGCCGTTTTAGGAAATAAGGGATACAAATATAAACACGTCATCGCTCCGCTTATCCATAATGGCGGTGCGAAAAAAGCGGGCGCGGGTCGCATGCCATCAACCATGCGAGTCACGGGCGAAAGAGTCGATTACGTTCACTGGGACGATCCGAATGAATTAGTGGATCGCCTGCAATTACTCGATGCTTCGCGTCAAGCTAGTAACGATGCTCACGACAACGAGATTCTATTGATAATCGATGAGCTTCGCGAAACAGGCGCTATCGTATAAATCTAATCGTCACGTCGACGGTCGCCGCAGTTGTACACGAGATGCGCGCGATATCGACGCGATGTCCGTGAGCAAATTCGGTATACCTCTGAAGAAACACGGCTACGACGCGAAGATAGGAAGACTACGCCCGAATTAATCTTCAAGAGACTTCCCGACGATCTTATATATACCGAAACCGATAAACTAACATATAAGAGTATATTGTTAACGACAAACGCTCACAGACGCAACCATGACGCTAGTAAAGCTGTTTTAGGAAATAAGGGATATAAATATAAAAACGTCATCGCTCCGCTTATCCACAATGACGGCGCGAAAAAGGCGTACGCGGGTCGCATGCCATCAACCATGCGAGTCACGGGCGAAAGAGTCGATTACGTTCACTGGGACGATCCGAATGAATTAGTGGATCGCCTGCAATTACTCGATGCTTCGCGTCAAACTGGCAACGATGCTCACGACAACGAAATTCTATCGATAATCGAGGAGCTTCGCGAAACGGGCGCGATAGTATAAATCTAATCGTTGCATCTACGGCCGCCGCAGTTGTACGCGAGATGCGCGCGATATCGACGCGATGTCTGTGAGCAAATTTGGTATACCTCTGAAGAAACGCGGCTACGACGTGAGGACAGGAAGACTACGACCAGCTATCGAATCTCTGCGAAATTATGCGCGCGATAACGCGCTGTGTCTGGGTGCCTCCGTCGCTACTATGCGAGAGAACGCGAGATAAGACGCTTGGCCTCGCCGGAGGAGGACACCGACGCGACGAGCAAGAGTTACGTCGAACTCGCGTTACGCGCCGCGAGAGAGGACTAGATCGGGTATCGCAAAAGCGTCGAGAGAATCACGTCGCAATTAAGAAAAGATACAGACGATGCGAGACAGACAACCGTCCTACTATTCATGAGACTCGCTTAACTCGATAACGTTCTGAGCAAATAGATAGGCGTTGCGGCACAGATTAACAGACAGATAGCCAAAGGCCCGGATGAAGGCGAGACCAGTATTTCTTACAGGTTTCAGCGCCATACCGTAGTAGTGGCCAAAGCAATAATTACGTTCCCAAGGTAAAGTCGCGTCATTAATACGACGATAATAAATTTTCGAAATCAAAAGTCGCATCGTTAATACGACGGTAATGCTTTCTATTTAATCAAAAACATTAAAAATTATTTACATTAAAATTTCTGTCTTTCTTCAATATCCACGTGTAAGTAGAAAGCAACGAGGAATATGAGTTTTATGTTTTAGAAAAGTTTTGAAAACTGCTTTTTTAATAATTAATTATTTTATTTATAATTTAATAATAAACAAATATAAAGAAAAATTAGCAGAACATAAAAAAAATCATCAAATCCTTAATGAAGGTATGACATTTAATATCCCT
>NW_021851998.1:84912-86284 GCF_003651465.1 Formica exsecta
TCCTCTTCCCCCGGCCCATGCGTCCGATTAACTACACATAAATAAATGAATCTGTTAAAAATACATTTTCAAGATATATATTTTCAACTTTCACGTGTACTGTGACGTTGCTGACTCGCGCGCGTCCGCCGAGTCCCTCTCCGATCGAAAAAGCGCGGGCTAAAGGGCCGCGCCAGTCGAATAATTGCGAGAACCGTACCGTTACCTACAGAGAGGCGTCATTAATTGATATTTCGAGCTTAATATTAATTCCGTTTGTTGTTTCTTTTCGTATGATGATTTGAGTTGGGAGCTTTCTCACCGGAAGAACGAGCGGGAAGTTAGTAAAACATCACGGAAAATATCATTGTCAATCAAGGATGACCGCCGAGGGGCAAGGAGCCAGCAATCCGAAAAGTCAAAGCATCTAAACGTCTAACTACGTCACGGCGGAATCAGGACCCGCACACGTGATGCGCAACGCACGGGACAGCGAGAGGACCCTCGCGCAAGGACACAGGCCCGTGCGAATCCGGTCTCCGCGGAGGGGCTGCCATCCTGCACCCGATGGCGTGACACGGCCCCGGAAAAGACTAACGGAGGGGTGGCAGCAATACTTCCGGCCAAGACGTTCGCCCTAGATCTCGCAACGGCCCCGCGGAATGGGCCACAGCTAATCATTGTTTGTAATCCTGGGGGCGCGCGCATCCCCGATACGACCGTGAGCGCGCCGCCCGCCGGCCACAGCGCGTGATAACGCGTGATTGGTCGCGATAATACGCACCCTGTGTGCGCAGCCCTGGCTGGCCCACACGTATCGATTCTGGATCGCGACGATCCAGGATCAGACTGGCGTGAGCTCGCGTGCGAGATAGCGGCGTTTTGTTCCGATGCGACGCAAAAAGGACGAGAGCAAGCGAGAGCGAGGCGGAAGCGAGCGGAGAGGAGCCCGGTGATCGACGGCGAAGGACGGCGAGCTCGAGAGTCGACGTCGCCGACCCCGTGCAACCACCTCGAGAGGAACGGTACCGGTGAGGTTACACTTCGCCATATTCGCCACTCGCGATCGCGCCCGGAATCGTTTCGTTCTGTCATCGTCGCCGTGAATTCGTACTTTGGTGTACGGGCTAAGCCCGATTCTTTGGTGTAGATTTTCGCGTCACGGCCACGTCGTCAAGCGATTCGAGCCCCGGAGCCTCGAAAGTATCGGTTTCCGCGGATCGAGACATTACCGCGCGTTTTTAATGAACCGTGTGTCGTCTCTCTGGAGATACGGATTCCGTAGATTATATTTGCGTGGGTTCTCGCACGTCTAGCGTTTAAGACTCGTTCGTACTGTATGTCGGTCGTTTGAGTGTGAGTGTGAATCGCGTCAATTTGTTATATTATTTTT
>NW_021851998.1:86627-89765 GCF_003651465.1 Formica exsecta
AATATACCAAAGTACATGCACGGACAGGAATCACGCGCGCGTGCTTCCTGTCCGTGCATGTACTTTGGTATATTTCAAACTTTTTTTCTCTCTTTAATAACTTTTTAATAAGCAACGAGCGACGATTAAATTAGAAGAAAAAGTTACTTAGAATTATGTCCTTGACAACATATGTCAAGGTCAAGGTCATTGGGGCTGGGTCCCCTATTCGCTATATTTACGGTTTTTAACAACTTTAGAGAAAAATGCTATGAAGAATATGGGCTTGACCCTGTATATTATATATCTGCTCCGCATTTTGCTAATGATGCTTCATTAAAATACACGGAACAAACATTAGAATTATTATCAGATAGGGAAATGTACGAAATATATGAAGCTGGAATAAGAGGCGGAATATCTATGATTCCACACAGATATGCATTAGCTAATAATTGTTACTTTTATAATAATAAAATTGGAAAGACTGTAAAATTATCCAAAGAGAAAGCAATAGAAAAAGGTATATATAACAGTAAAAAACATGTTAGCTATATTGTAACGGTTCACCTTTCCCGTACGCCGCGGATCAAGGCTCGCCGGTGCCAGGATTCGGGAGAAGGGGGAAACTCCAACTTACTTTACCTCGGTATAAGCGGTTAAACAATTAGGTTTATTCAAACGATTATCAAAGTCTAACACTGAGCTACATTATATGTACAATGCAACATGCGGGAACGGTGCGTACAGAGTTTCGCGTGAGCGGTTGTTATTCACAATGCAAGAGCGATGCGTACAGAAATTCGCGTGTGGCTGGTGCGCGTAGAACTCGGGAAGCGAGCGCGGCTCATGCGGACGTGTTCTGCGATCGCGGTGTTCGCATGCAAGTGAGCTATGGTTATTCTAAGCTGAACAGAAAGGATCTTAAATTTTACGGGTGTCGCGTGGCCTTCGTTCGTAATTCCAACGGCCTGACTACCTTATCTTTAGAAGGACGGGGCGTCGGCACTTCCTGTGGCCTACCCTTAGAAGGGCTAGCGCGCTTGTGTAGTCCGAAGGCCGTGTGCACAGGTGGAGTCGGCGCGACACTGACGGAAATCGTAATATGGCTCTACAATTATAATGCGCGGTATATACAATGCGGTCTTACGGTATAAACAGGTCGCGGTATATACAAGGCGGTACTAGAGTCTATCAGGACGCGGAGACCGGAGCGGTCTTACAGTAGGCAAACGGTCGTCCAGGTTGAACGGTGCGCGGTACGGTCTTATAAACTAAGAGTGCGCCGTCCCAGCAACCGGGAAGCCCGGCATAACCACGGGTAGCCCGTGACCTGGTGTAACGCTAGGTATTAGGGTGCGCCGTCCCAGCAATCGGGTAACCCGGCGTAACTACGGGTAGGCCGTAGCCTGATGTAACGCGGTATAGGTTTCGGATCAGGAGTTGTACGAGGTAGGACTCGGGATCGGGAACTGATAGCGATACGGTCGCCGGACCGCCTTATATACCGGCGGCCGGCCTCCCACTCACGCGATTCGACGTGTGGTGGGGTGGTCCCTACGGTGGGGCCGCGACACGGGTGTGGGAGCTTAGGGACGCCATAAGCGCCGAGCCTCGGAAAACGCGCGGTGGATCGGCCCGCTAGGCCGTTAGTAACGGTATCGTTACAATATTTTATACTTGGATGCTAATAATCTATATGGGTATGCGCTTAGTCAACCCCTTCCTATAGGAGAATTTAAATATGAAGATGTAAATGATTTCACTCTTGAAACAATTAAGAACTTGCCATATGATGGAGAATATGGTTATACATTTCTCGTTGATTTGGATATCCCATTGGAATTACATGATAAATTTAAAAATTATCCAATGTTGCCCGAACATTGTGTACCTAGTTATGATGAATTATCTAAATATCAAAAAGAATTGATTTTTAAAGGAATTGGTAAAATACCAACTGGCATCAAACTTATGTGCACGTTAAAATCAAAGAATAATTATTTAATTGATTACCGAATGTTACAAGAATGCCTTAATCAAGGAATAATCTTAAAAGATATAAAAAAGGTAATAACATTTAGGCAAAAAGCATGGTTGAAATCCTATTGATTTAAATACAAAACTTAGACAAGAAGCTAAAAACGGATTTGAAAAGGACTTCTTTAAACTCATGAATAATTCAGTATACGGAAAACAAATGGAGCAGGTAAGAAACAGATGTCAGGTGGACTTGTTTTATTCATATAAAAATTTTGAGTGGGTTTGTTGTTTTAGAGTTATCAAAGTTATCGATGTATAAGTTTTATTACAATTTTTTGAAGCAGAATTTTGGTGATAAAGCTATATTGTTTTATTCATATAAAAATTTTCCAAGGTATAAAAATTATAAAGATAGACAAATAATAGATGATGATAAAAATTCAGGTCAAGCCCTTGTGCTCGTGTATAGAAAAAAGAAAGAAATCACATTAAATAAACCTATATATAGTGGGTTTGTTGTTTTAGAGTTATCAAAGTTATCGATGTATAAGTTTTATTACAATTTTTTGAAGAAGAATTATGGTGATAAAGCTATATTGTTAGAAACTGATACTCATTCATTTATTATTTATGTGGAAACGGACGATCTTTACATGGATATAAAAAACAATATACAATACTTTGATACGAGTGAGTATAAAATCGATTCGATGCCACAAGTAAATAAAAAAATAATCGGTTTATTCAAAGATGAATATCTTGGAATACCCTTTGTAACAGTAGGATCGTTACTACGGTCATGCAGGATTTCACCTAGCTCTACCTGTCCTACCGCCGCCATCTTGCTTGCCGCATGCGCTCCCGCTCTCGACATACGCTATCTCGTTTCACATACGCTCTCGCTTACCGGCACGCTCTATCTCTCTCGCGGGGTCCCTACGCGGTACCGACTCCCACCGCCGGACCGACGGCGCACAGTGGGGGACACCGGCCGGGTATATAAGCCCGGCCGGCCGAGACATCGGGACCAGCTCCTATCCCGACCAGCTCCTGATACCGATCTCACCACTACCTATCACCTCTTAGGGCAGAGGTTGTACTTAGCCTCGCCGGGTTGAACCGGCACTCTACACCTCGGGCCAAGGTTGCACTTGGCCCCGTCGGGTTGAACCGACT
>NW_021851998.1:90823-98052 GCF_003651465.1 Formica exsecta
TCCTATCCCGACCAGCTCCTGATACCGATCTCACCACTACCTAGCACCTCTTAGGGCAGAGGTTGTACTCAGCCCCGCCGGGTTGAACCGGCTCTCTACACCTCGGGCCAAGGTTGTACTTGGTTCCGTCGGGTTGAACCGACTCCTGTCGCGACCGCTCCACGGGCTGAGGTTGAACTTAGCCCCGCCGGGTTGAACCGGCTCCTACCTACCTCGGGCCAAGGTTGTACTTGGCCCCGTCGGGTTGAACCGACTTCCGTTGCTTAGGCAGCGCTCGACGTGACATTCGAGCCTGCCAGCAATACCTGGCCGCCTGACCTTGAAGCCGGGGACCAACTATGAGTGCCGGGCAACCCAGAAACCCGGGAACGTCTCCCAAGCGGCCCAAGAAGCGCGAGGAAGCTAAGAGACACCAAGGAGACAGAGCGCGCGGAGGCAGGCTACACAAGGACGAGACACGATCCTTTAAGAGGATCAATAAATTATTGATACGACAAGGACTAAATATTGCGCTAATTATGCGGCGGAAACGCATAAGTATCATGTACAGGATTTACAGATTTAGATTGTTGTACTGGCTGATTGTTCATTTTGGAACAATTCAGTTGGAAACAATTCAGACAACGTGTTCGCTTCTTGTATAAGATGTGGAGAATGATTTGTAAGCGAAACGCAAAAATTAGATAAGACTGATTAGTTGTAAGTTTATTAAGTTTTATTTTGTAAGCGCGAACGGTTTTATATATATTTTATATATCGCGTAAAAGTACGCGTGTGTTATATTTTGAGCGTGCGAAAAGGACACGCGTAAAGATATATATCTAGTCAGCATGCATGAGAGCATGCGAAACTGTTATTTATCGTGCGGGATAAACGTGCGACATTTTATGTTTTATATCGCGTTAGGAAATGCGCGATCATTTTAGATGTTTTATTTTATGTTAAAACTGCGTGGAAATATCACAGGAACGTCCTGTATCACGCAGAGCTCGAAAGTGCAATTCGGCGGAACTGCACTTGAGGTGTAGAACTTCTGCACCTGTTGTACAGAAAGTATACCTAAGATATATATATTTATAACACACCCTGTATATAGTCTATAGTATCTAGATTTTAAGCAAATTTAGTTTTAAGCACGCCCTATAGAGTTGGGAGCTACAGGGTGTACCTGGTGCATATACTGTAGCGCAGAATGAGCGCGCACCCAGGAGGCGTTCTCAGAAGGAGAAGGGATTCCGAGAGCGGGAGAACCAGAAGAGTGGGAAGAATATAAAAGGCCGTGCGGAACATGAGAGAGGGCCTTTTTCCCCGATTACGAAGCGTCTGCGAAAAAACGTCTTTACGGGTTTTTTGTAATATTAAAGGAGATAGTCGTGAATGAAAAATCTCTTGCGCGTTGAACAGATTCGCGACGGAAATAATAAGAAAGGCAGTATTATTTTAAAACGCGATAAATCTCCGAAGTGTGAAGATTCGCGAAACAGCGTACAGTTTATACGCGCTTATATATTTATATATTCTCTTTCAAATATATTTTATACTTTTATATATAAATCAAAAAGTAGAGTGAAAGTAATTTAATTACCTTGCACCTGAAGAATCCTTACCTGTGAACGAAAGTCGATCCAGCGAATCCAGCGGCGACCTGAAACAGAAAGAAAATGAATTAATTAAGAAAGAGATAATTTATCCAACAGCATAACGTTGCACAAATGACGTCGTTCCGACGTATTCTTGAGGCGTCGTAATAATCTCAAACAACGGGTAGTCCAGACATCCATGGGCGTTGATCCGGGGAATCCAGCGGCGACCTGAAACAGAAAAGGAGAAAGAAATTTAGGAAAATTCCTAAGCAGCCAAGCGGATAAGCAGTGGCGTTCAAACCAGAGTGATCCTGACGCTGTGCAACCTGTCCGACGGCAGACCTGACGGGACGTCGTCCAAGGGCATACCTTGTTCGTTGGAGGTAAAACGAACTGGCGACCGTTTAAATAAGGTAGGGAAACCTGCATTTACTGTAGATTTAATTAATTATTTTATTACCCTCTTTCCTTTTTCAGCTTAGAATTTATTTATTATATATATATATATATTTATTTATTTATAATCTAATAAATATGATTTATTACAGCTGATGTTCTTACGGTAATTCCTGACACATTGAAAACAAGACAGTTTTTTAATCTTCATGTAGTAGAAAACTCAGGTATATTTTTATATATATTTTTGTATAAATAGACTATTGATTTTCTTTTTATTATGTTTCTTTGCTATTAGTGCATTATTCTGTTGCAGAAAATTGTAATACTGATATTATTCCCCCAGTTTTATCAAGCGCTGATGAAACTGATATAAGTAATACTGAGCTTATTCTAAACAGACCCTTAAACAATTCAGGTATATTTTTGAATAAATAAAAATTTGGTTTCATATGTATTATATGCTTTTCTTCTATTGGTAATCATTTTATTGTAGAAAATTGTAATACAGATCTTTTTTCGTCGGATTTGGTACCAGTTAAATGGACAGATGTCAATGCTGTTAAAGCACTTATCTCAAATTGGAAAAATCACGAAAATGATTTCAAAAATACCCAGATCAGAAACAATAAGGTATGGCAAATGATAGCAGATGATTTAAAAAAAGAAAATCCCTTGTGGAGTTTTACTGGTACTCAGTGTGAGAATAAGTTTAAGGATGTTAGAAAAGCATATACCAAAATAAAGGATCATAACAATCAGAGTGGAGCTGAATTCAAAACATGTAAATTTTATGAAGAGATGGAGGCTGTTTTAGGTGAAAAACCAATAATAAAACCAATTTCAATATCATCAACGCTGAGAAAGAGGTTATGTATGAATTCAGAGAGAACAGTATCACAATGTAGTTCTGACAGTTGTGATGAAAAAGAAAATGAATTATCAATGCCAAATAAAAAGAAAAGTTGAATAGCGCAAGAATTTGAAAAATGGGGTTTACAACAAAAACTAGAAGCACAGGAACGGGAACAAGCTAGAATGCAGCGACATAAGGAGAAAATGGAAAGACAAGATAAAGCTATAATGATTTATAAAGAGCAAATGGATAAATTACTTGAAAAACTCTAACATGTAATGTATTACTAACTTAAAACATCGACTTATTAATTTTTTCTTGTTAATGTTAATTGCTTTATAATGCAATTTTATAAAATCATTTTTATTTTTCAAAATGTTTTATTTTTAAGACATAAATTTTGTTATGTTGTGGTTTGACATACAACTGATTGTTTTCATAAAATATTTTATGTTTCTTTATTTTTTCATATTTTATGTAATACTTTTGAGTAGTAATTTGAACAATTTTGTTTTTCTTAGGAGTAGCTCATTATGTGATATATAATTACAAAGATAAATGTGATACATAAATATAAATATTATTGTTTGTTTATAATATTTAGTCCAGTTCAGAAATGTTTTCATTTTTCTATTATAGAACCATTGGTTCTTTTATGTGATATATAAGATAAGATTATAAAGTTCTTTTTCTCCTGAGTTAATTTTTTATTATTGTTAAGAAAATAAACAGAAAAGTTATTTTGATATTACGAATAAGCTCCCACGTCTAATTAATATAGTTTTTAAATTTATACTTAGAACAGTTAAAAGATATTGTTCTTATATTGAAAAATAGTAGAAAGTTTATTTTATTTTTTCATATATACATCTTTTCTTGTTCTTATGTAACAATGTAATTTTACAACATAAGTTTTAGTTCAGTAAATAAAAAGATAACTAAATAATATTTCTTTATAATATAATCCTTATAATACAACAAATTTGTTATAATGAAATGTCTATATAGAGTTATAATAAAGCGAATATTCATTCATGCATACGAACTCTTGCGTATTTATTATTAAATATAAGTATACATATTACAAAATGCAGAATTTAATATTTTAAATCCGAAATAAATAAAAACTTCAAATTAGTAAAACAAACTACATCTGCCTCTTTTACATTACAAAATAAAATGTTTGAACTTTACTATGTTAAATATTATAACAATTATAATATCTTTTTAAATAAAATACATTCTTGTAAGAGGAATGATCAAATTAATTTTGTTAATATTAAGCTTCAGCGACAAGTGCACACAGGTATTCACGTTTTCTTTCTCCTGCTTCTTCATTAAGTATATTTCCGATATAAGCCTCATCATTTTCCATTTCCATACCTTCTTGTATGAAACGTTGTAAAAAATGCAAATAAAATCCTATCTTAGTACATCGTTATAGAAATAGCAAATGACCAGCTAAATTTATACATGCTAGCCATTTACAAGCAAAATTCAGGCAAATCTTGTACAAGATTTATGCATAAAATATATAGATTTGCATACAAGAATTGTTATTTAGATAATATGAAATTTGCTCATTGTTTGCTCGTAGAATGTTTAATCTATATTGTACGTATTTTGCGTATATGCCGCAAATACCTAGTTCATATAAAATTTGGTTATTACTTTTATAATGACTCGCTAAGATAGGATTTTGTTTGCATAATTTGCAAGCAAAATGTTTTCTGGGAACACAGTCAGTTTTCATATAAACATTTTAAATATACTTACAACCAGATTTGGCTCAAGCTCGTTAGAACTGATCTCTTTTCCTCGCAAACACATAAGTTACAACGCACAATAATTTTCTTTCTTTGCCCGCTTTCCTTTGATAACTCAATCATTAAGTGCGTTCTGATTCCATTATCCTCTCAGACACTTTTCCCTAAACTCCCCCCATCACCCCCTCACCCGACTATCACCCATCGGGTGAAGAATCGGAACACAGCCCTAAGTCCGCTAGTTGTAACCGCATGCTAGTATTAAGACCTGTCTAGTAATAAGTCCGCTAGTTATAAGACCTGCTAGTCATAAGCCCTGTCTAGTACTAAGTCCGTTAGTTATAAGGCCGGTTTGTAATAAGTCCTCTAGTTCTAATCGCGCCGTTCGCGCATGTAAATAAAACCGGGAACGATTGCACGCCGCACCTGTCTTGCGCTTCTCACCGCTTTGCGAACATCGCTTCGCGCCTGCGCGTTACGCAAATCCTGCTACCAGCGACCGCCTTCACCGCACGCTATCGCCAGACCCTGCACGCTGTATCTATCTTTCTCTGACTAAATAAAGTATCGTTTCTACCTATACTGTCTCGTAAGCTTGAGTCTCTGTAAAGGAATAAAAAGATCAAATATAAAAAAAATAAAATTTGATATGTATTAATACTGTTTGTTTGAAGGTAGAAACACAACTGAAACTGTACACAATATTACATCAAAAGAGTTGAAACTTTACACTGTTAAAACAAATAAAATAGCATTATTATCATACGATGATAAAGTATATGGGTCAAGCCCTTTCTATTGAGGAAGGAGGCCTCTGAGATATGTAATCTTGTTTCTCTAACCCATTTCTGCATAGAGAATATAAAATTTACCAAGCCGGCCGCTCTTGGCAAATAAAATCTTGGATTAGGTGGATTCGAACCGACAATCTCAAGATTACTAGGCATGTGTTATCTCCCTGAGCCATACGAAGATAACAGTTAAACATGACTATTTACTGAGTGACATATGATCCGAGCGCTTTGACGTTTGCGCTTCGACGCTTAGTCTTTCAGACGCTTAGTCTTTCAGACGCTTAGTCTTTCAGACGCTTAGTCTTTCAGACGCTTAGTCTTTCAGACGCTTAGTCTTTCAGACGCTTAGTCTTTCAGACGCTTAGTCTTTCAGACGCTTAGTCTTTCAGACGCTTAGTCTTTCAGACGCTTAGTCTTTCAGACGCTTAGTCTTTCAGACGCTTAGTCGTTGTATTATAATTGGTCTTGATTCAGAGTTTAACATTCTTGGAATTTAGGATTTCTGTCAATATTTGGAAGGTTTTTTCCAATATTTTGTTAGTTTTGTTCAATATTTTGAAAGTTCTTCTTTTTAATTTAGGTCAAGCGCCAGAAAGACTAAGTCCGAAGGACGCCCTTGGTTGTTTTTGTAATTTTGTTGCTATTATGGATAATTTTATAGGTGATTTTGATGTTTTTAGTTGATTTTGGTGGAGGAAAAAAATGTGGCCCAGAATGTATGCTTGTATATACGACTAATGTCCTAGTCCGCCACCGGAACGAAGTCGCGACCCTTCTCAATACATAGCAAAAACGTTTCGGCATCTTTCCCTCGAGTTTCAGAAAATTTTAAATTCCTTTTCCTCATCACATTATACGCGGTCATAGCGGAATTTCCCTGTGACTCGGGTGATGAATTGTGTCCGGGCGAACGCGGAGTAACGGGAGATCCCGACGGTTCACGCGAGCTCGTATGCGCAATCAGACTGTCTAGACGAACCGGCTCCCCAGACGAAGCTTTAGATGCTCGTGGTCCGATATCTCGTTTCTCCATTCCGCGAATGACAATCGAATTCCTATACGGTCGTTACGCACGCGACGCCATAATCGAGCGGTTAAAATTGAATAACTTCCTTCAATTGAAAGTTTACGACTATGTAATTCGTCGATAAGTTGTTCACGATTTAATACAAAGACGAGCTCGTCCTCGGGATCTATATGACTCATACGATCTTTTCGACTTCCCTATTCGAAATGTAAACATATGCAACCGTTACACGACGAAATTAATAAAGCGAATGCAAACAGGACAAAAGCAATATCTCGAACAAAGAGACAATAATATTACACGAAAACACTAACGAAATTCTCGCAACGGGTAACTTCGAATTTATATTCGCGACGATATTCAATAATCTTCTCAAAATAAATATTTTACATTAACTTCGAAGATATAACATACCGTCAAATTATAATTCACGATCGAAAATTAGTAGTCATACTAGGAGAGTTCTAACTCAAGTCCTCTGAGGGGGAGAGGGGGCAAGGTGAAACCGACGCGGGGGATATGACGTCACGCGGGAGAACCGCGGCACAACCGGTAGGCGTGGGGTCCGCGGAGTAACCGGTAGGCGAGGTGTCCGCGGGGAAGAGGGGAATCTCGCACTCTTTGTTACGATCGTGACAACGAGAATCCGTGAAATGAGTGTCACTGCCGCGCCGATCCGGCTCGAAGGACCAATTTCTTTTGTGTTCGTTAATTTGATTGCTGAATCTCTCCCGACTGAGAGACGGCATGCGGGGAAATGGATAAAGGGCACAATGTCACTCACCGAAATACTGTCCACTTTTTTTT
>NW_021851999.1:0-1433 GCF_003651465.1 Formica exsecta
ATATATG
Organism: Formica exsecta; assembly: GCF_003651465.1. Lineage (NCBI taxonomy): Eukaryota > Metazoa > Arthropoda > Insecta > Hymenoptera > Formicidae > Formica > Formica exsecta. The sequence goes on from NW_021851999.1 coordinate 8, forward strand.
TATGTATTTATGTATATAATACGTACTTTTTTTGGCAAACACTCCCAAGCGCAACCGGAAATAGCACTTTTCAACTTGTAGTTGCTATCCTTCGCGATTGAGCGACGGAAGAAACTCTTGCCGCGCTGCAAAAAGTGACGCGGTAGCCGATCAACTTACAATTTTTCCATTAGATTGAAAAATTGGTTGGCTACCATATCGCCTTTTACAACGCAGCAAGCGTTTCCGCGTCCTGTGTGCAGAAGCCATTAGCGATCTAGTAGTATAGACCAGAGAGAAACCTGAGAGGGGCCACGCCGCCGTTTTTCCTGTAACGCTTTCTCTAGCCGGTACAGTGGCGCTAACTGGATCCATTTTAGACCCGGCGGAACTACGTGGCCGGTCCACTTTTCGGTGCCATGGTAAAACGATCGATTGGTGCATGTCCGTGCTAGATCCACAATTATGGATCTAGCATGGACATACATCAATCGGCCGTTTTAATCAAAAATACGAAAATATTATAGATTTGTTAATATTTTATGTTAGCTGCGCGTGATTTATTTTTATTTTAATACATATTATGGACGGTATATATGTTATTGAAATTATTTTAGACTTTAAAAAACTAAATTTATTTTAGAGTAAATTGTAAATTGTAAAAATTGTAGTGAATAAAACAATCCTTGTAAAACAAAATAAATTAGTGTGTATAATTTTGTAATCTTTATAATGTTGAGTACGATAAATAAAATTAATTTCTTTCTCTAATACAAAATAACATCTGCAAAAAATATTTTTTACCTTATATATTATCCTTAAGAGGATGCCGGATTACCGACAGAATGCGAATTTTAGTAGGATTGCAAAATCTTTTTGTTGATTAAAGATATCAACAAATCCTTTTCCACAATTAAGGTACACATAATAACGGAGTGCGGAGTTTAACATTTCATATGAAAAGTTAAAAAAAAATGAGAAAATTACAGTTTTGTTATCGGCTTCTGCCGTCAACATTTACATCTGTACGTGCCGTAATCAGTAAACCCCGCACTCGGCATTTCATCAAAGAGTATAAGTGAACTTAGAGAAGTGAGTTTAGAAGCTTTAGAAAAAAGATTTTACGATCCTACACTTTCGTGCATATGTGTGTGTGCGAGATCGAGGCTCAAGAGTAAAACAGAGCAGTAGATTAGTTGCGTGATGTCGCGATAGACGGAGCTGCAATCTTACATGACAAGGACAGACATAATCGTGCTACCTTATTACAACATTATTGCAGTATCTTTTATCTCTCGATAATACGCTCTGTCTCTTTCTAATCGCTCGCTCGCTATGTGCTACGTATCGCGATAGCAACTACTAGTTGAAAAGTGCTATTTCCGGTTGCGCTTGGGAGTGCTTGCCAAAAAAAGTACGTATTATATACATAAATACATACATATAT
>NW_021852000.1:0-1098 GCF_003651465.1 Formica exsecta
CGTAAAATACGAATGCTACACGCTCTTTCTTGCTCGTGCATGCACAATCGTTTGCCACTTTACCGTCAAATTCTGTGCTTTCTTCTGTGCTTCGCATAACTGTCATCGCTGGAGCCATTGCCGATGATGAAGACGACGGTTCGGTAGAGGAGCCATTATCACGTCTAAGAGGTTGCATGTAGCACAAATGATTCTCAGGCTTTGGTGAACGGCATAATTTGCAGTAAGAAACACCGCATTCGGGTCTCGCACCAAATTTAACGATGCGACCGCATCCGTCGCAAAATCGCACGACATTGCAGATACTTTCAGATGATTTACCGTCGTACGATTTTACGCTGCGATGACGCTCAAAACACTTCTTACCGAAAAATGCCCGATTACACGCGTTGCATTTTATACTTTCGGACTGCTTACACGGCGGCACAGTGAAACATCGCGGGCATTTATTTGGACAGCGATGACCCGTTTTATCGTTCCGATAACCTATATTACACGGCTCGCAATAATTCCTACAACCCGCGGCGGCATTTAAATTTACAATAGGGTTATAATGACGTAAACGCTCATAATACATTATATTTAAGCGTAACGAGGGTTCACGGTCGAGAGAAGCAAGTAGCGCGATTCCGTCGTACATCGGTTTCTTACCGCGCCCGAAAGTACTGAAATTATAAACTACAATTGCGATATTATCAACTGCGAGATATCGTTGAAAGCGCTCGATTTCCGGAATTCCACATCCCTCTTCAGTTATCGTAACACCAACGTTCCTAGTTAATTGTAATGCGAACTCGCGTTGAAGCGGGGATTGCATGTGTCTTATATTATTCCATTTTTCATGTAACTCACCCGTACGTAAGTTACCGCGTTCGCAGTAAATTCGCGCTACTACGAGAGCGCGCGGAAAACATAAATTGTCGGAATTATTTATTGTTACTATTGAGCGCTTCACAACGTCTTCGTTTGTTAATTTAACATGTCCGCGACCCGAAGGAACCGTGACATTAAAAACGCGAATGTTAAAGTGTTCCGCGATATCGAGCCCCCCCCCACTCTGCGCTACTGAACTCACGAGTTTCCAGATATCCTCATACG
>NW_021852001.1:0-485 GCF_003651465.1 Formica exsecta
GAACTTATCTTATTTTGTACATACAAACTGCAAAACTTTTATATTAAGAGGATCCAAAATTACCGACAAAACGCGAAAGTTGTTTCAAGTGAAAATCTTTTTTTTGGCTACACAGATTGATAAATCCTTTTCCACAGTTAAAGTATTGATAATAACGAAAGCGGGGAGCTATATTTCATATAACAAATCAAAGAAAAGTTAAACAATTACAGTTTTGTTATCGACTTCTTGCGTCAAGTCGTAACAATATTTATTTAATATAAAAGTTCTGCAGTTTGTTCGTGCACAAGATATAGCTCCCCGCCTCGGGATAACATAAAGGAGTATTAGTGAACTCTTAGAAATAAGTTTATTAGTCTCGTAAAAAAGATTTTCACTCGAAATGCTTTCATGCATATGTGTGCGTGCGAGATTGAGGCAAAAGAGTAAAACAGAGCAGTAGATTAGTTCCGCGATGTCGCGATAGACAGAGCTGCAATCGTACA
>NW_021852001.1:579-888 GCF_003651465.1 Formica exsecta
GTGTGAGAGTAATATACATGTACGCACTAACATTATTGCAGTATCTTTTTTCTTTCGATCATACGCTCTGTCTTTTTCTAATCGCTCGCTCGCTATGTACTACGTATCGCTTAGCTTCATGCTCCTCGCATATTCACTTACGCGTTCATTCGCGCTTCTCTCTCCCTCTCTCTCTCTCTCTCCCTCTCTCTCTCCCCCACCCTCTCCCCCCCTCTCCCTCTCTCTCTCTCTCTCTCACTCACTCACTCTCTCTCTCTCTCTCTTTCTCTCTCTTTGCTCGTTCGTTATTGTATTCTTTTATTCCCATTA
>NW_021852002.1:0-416 GCF_003651465.1 Formica exsecta
TGCGAGCAAGGGACAGCGAGTTCGCTGCCCGTTCGAGATTTCTCGCACGCATCCCATAACATCTAGGAATACGCGATGTAAATAGTACAGCATACGCATAAGAAATCGTCTCGGCGATTTAAACCGATTCACACGTTTTTGTGAACCACGCGCCGTCACAACAAACTGACCACGCGCCCCGCGCCGCCTACCTGGCGTGTTTATATCCGCGTTGCGTATACTACACCGCATCTCATTGTCAGACTCGCGTAATTGATAACAGCCGCGCCCCGTCAGTAACGCATTGCTGTATTATTATTCCACGCCGATAGAGGCTAATAAAGTAACCTTTCTTTATATTTTAAATTACATCGCGTGTCTCAATACTTTCTACGAGCCCTGATCACGACCGAGCGAATCCGCGAGCTCATAAAAAG
>NW_021852002.1:482-999 GCF_003651465.1 Formica exsecta
GGTTCGCCTCTAATTATTTCTTTTAGTGTTTTCCACATAGATGTAGGATTTTCTTTATTAAGATCTATCATATTTTCATAATATTCTTTCTTCTTTGTCTTAATTAATTTAACTACTGTATTTCTTTCAATTTTAAATTGCAACCAATTTTGTTCCGTGTCAGCATACAATGCCTTCCTATATGCCTCATCCCTTTTAGCCGCAGCTTCTCTTATTTCATCCGAAAACCACTTTTTCCCTTCCCATATTCTCGGAATTCTAAAATTTTAGAAGAATTTTAGAGAGAAAGAGAGAGAGAGAGAGAGAGGGAGAGGGAGAGGGAGAGAGAAAGAGAGGGAGAGAGAGAGAGAGAGGGAGAGAGAGAGAGAGGAGAGAGAGAGAGAGGAGAGGGATACAAATAAAAAAGAATATTTATAATATTAAGTAATAATATTGTTTCTTTATTAATTGTATGTTGTTAAATATTATTAATAAGTTTTATTAAATATTATTAATAGTTTTAAATATTATTAAATGT
>NW_021852003.1:0-967 GCF_003651465.1 Formica exsecta
ATGATGTGATTATCATGACGTCTCCTTCTCCTTCTTCTTCCAATTTACCTCAGTCAACCTTACTTGGAAAACAACTCAGTACATATTCTGGTCCTAGGAAGAAAGTTAGATTCGCAACGTAGTACGTCGCTGGGAGGGGAGTACTGTGGCGTTCCTGCGGCTGAATTCAAAATCATTTTTGTTACCAACTTCATGAAATATATTTGTAACCATTTTCACACATTTCATTTATTGATTTAACACTTTACATAACAACACATTAAACATACGACAAATTATGTAACATTCTTTCGTTCATTGACCATCAATCTGTACACATCTCGCTCGTGAATTAAATATTTTATTAGTAAAACCGTTAGAAAGAACGTTACGTCATTTGTTTTTAGCCGTTTAAGGGGATCCTGAACTGACGGGCAAACTCCGATGGGTTAGCGCCCTCATCTAAACGTAACTAAAAGGGTCGATAATACCGACATTTTTAGTTCCACCATTACCAACATAATTATTTAAAACATGCATAAAAGAAAACGCGATCTTTTGCATTGTGTTCCATATATTGAAATAAGTCAATATCACAATATATTTTTACTGCTTTATATACAATAATTAATTGATAAATTACCAAACTTTAATTCATGCGTGAGAGAGTATAATATACACATGTACGCACTAACATTATCGCAATTTCTAATATCTTCTTTCTCTCGATCATACGCTTACTCTGTTCTCTCTGTATCTCTCTTTCTAATCGCTCGCTTACTACGTATTGCATATCGCTTAGCTTTATTCTTCTAGCATATTCGCTTACGCGTTTACTCGCGCTTCTCTCTCTCTCTCTCTCTCTCTCTCTCTCTCTCCTTTTGTTCATTCATTATTCTTTCATGGTCATTATTATATTTTTGTATTTGTTCAACATTTATTTTTTTGTTTTATTCTTATCTCTCTACACGTAAATAAATAAATTTAT
>NW_021852004.1:0-207 GCF_003651465.1 Formica exsecta
ATGGCTGCGGCCCCCCCTGCTAAGCCTCTCCCGGCCCAGCGGCCGACAAAGGCCAAGTCCCGGAAGGGGGGTGGGGGTGGGGCTGCGGCCCCCCCCGCTTGCCCCGACCGGGCCCAGCAGCCCGAGAAGGGCAAGTCCCGGAAGGGGGGTGGGAGTAGGGCCGCGGCCCCTCCCACTCTCCCCGAACGGGCCCAGCAGGCGCCGCCC
>NW_021852005.1:0-513 GCF_003651465.1 Formica exsecta
GTCTTCCTTAACCACGTTCTCGATATTAGCAATTTCTTTTTTTTTGCCCTTTCTTGGAACAGTCCTTTGCCACGTTCAAGTTCTCGACAGGTAAAACAAGATCTTTTCTCGCGCTTAGGTTGTCTGCATTGATTAATGTGATGACCAAATTTATTGCAGTTGTAGCATTTATTGTCTTTGATAAACTTATATTCTTTTTGCTGATGTCTTGAGGTTCTTATATTCATCTTCGCCTCACTTTTAATCGTTTCTACTTCGTAATTATTATCGGTCGCTGATTTTAATCGTTGATTTAAACCAGTATCTGATCGAATTGTGACTTTCTTAAATGCTTGTAGCAGCTCAGATATTGATGAAAAGTTTTGCATTCTAACTTAATTTCTCAATTGATAATTCGGAATACTATCGATTATATAATCTAGAATTTCCTCTTCTACTATCGGTACTCTATTGATTTTAATAATTTTGTCGTGATAATAATCAAGAGAACTTTTAGTAGATTGCCATATGCCT
>NW_021852006.1:0-258 GCF_003651465.1 Formica exsecta
TATGGAGCGCGAGAGAGAACCCGTATGTAACGCGAGAAAGACGGACTCGCGCATGTTTTTTCGAGTATTTTCGCAATATTCAAAATCGTGATAAATCTCCATTCTGTCCAATTCGCGGCGAATCTTGACCCAGATTATGCGAGCTATTCCAAATCTTGACTGGAGTAACTTACCAAATCTAAGGCAGGATTTGTCGCAAGTTGGACAGAGCGGAAATTTTCACGATCTTTTTATTATGTTCTCGGAAGCATTATATAT
>NW_021852006.1:4484-4888 GCF_003651465.1 Formica exsecta
TAGTATATTTTATAAGCAATATTTATTTTAATAAAATATTCCGAGAGAAAAAATAGTAAAGATGGGATACGTGAAGGTACGAAATATTCGCGAAGAGACGCGCGAATTTTTTCAAGTATTTTTACATCGTAAAAAGTTGTGGTAATTTCCAGGTTGTTCTATTTCTAATAAGTCTCGAGCCAGTTTTGACAAGTTGCTCTAGCCAAAGATTTATAGAATAGCAAATAAATCTTGGCGAGATTAGAAAGTTATTCTAGCTTATAACTTTTTATTCTCGCTCAAGATTTATTTACAAATCTCCGGCTAGAGCAGCTTGCCAAATCTGCATCGAGACATATTAAAAACAGAACAGGTTGGACACTTCCACAATCTATTTATTATGTTTTCGGAAGCATTATATATAT
>NW_021852007.1:0-344 GCF_003651465.1 Formica exsecta
GCCGAGAATCGTTGTTCCTCAATTTCCTTTATGTGTTATGAAAACCTTCTGTTTATCTCATTTACAGGTACGTAACGAAATCGTTCCGAACGTGGGAAACATGCGTACATAGCGATCTTAGCTCTGTGTGCCGAGAAGCGTTGTTCCACAATTTCCTTGATGTTTTATGAAAACTTTCGGTATATCTCACTTACAGGTACGTAACTAAGTCGTTCCGAACGCAGGAAACTTGCGTACACAGCGATTTTATCTCTGTGTGCCTAGGAACGTTGTTCCTCTATTCTCGTTGTTGTGTTATTAAAATTTTCGGCAAATTCCGCTTACAGGCACGTAACTAATTCGTT
>NW_021852008.1:0-247 GCF_003651465.1 Formica exsecta
ACATAATAATATTTTACAAATATAAACAATATTGTATACATTATACATTATACACAATATTGTATACAAATATACATATAATTTACGATAAATATACATATAATTTACAATAAATATACATATAATTTTTATTTACAATAAATATACATAATTTTTATTTACAATAAATATACATGATTTTTATTTATAACGGTATTTTGTAATGTCCCCACGGTAGCGTGTCGGTGGTTTCGGGTACGATATACCG
>NW_021852008.1:5129-5922 GCF_003651465.1 Formica exsecta
ATATAGTGGTATTATGCTACACGTATATATACACGTACACAACACACATGCAATAATGGCAATGTATTCTTGTACGGTTGGCGTCTTTGACGAAAGATTGCGCTAACTGCTAACGTCGCTTCGTGATGTTACTGCTTGCATCCATACTTGCTTTTGACAGGTATAGGTTAAGTTTGCAAAATACCGAGTGCAATGTTCGTACGTTTTCATTTATAAAAAAATGAAGCTGCAAAATTCTTCGTAATACTTGTGGATAGTTGGATCAGGTATCTTATTTATATTAGAGAAAAATAAAACATTACAAAAGTAATTTATCCTACGTGTAAAAACAGAACAGAACAAAACATACAATACATATGTTTATAAGAAAGAGATGTGTGTATTCTATAATATGTTTACTATATGTGTGTGTGTGTATTCTATAGATTCAATTATCCAGAAGTATTAGGAAGAATTTTGCAGCTTTACTTTTTTATAAATGAAAGAGTGCTACCTTTTTTAAAAAAAGAATGTACAAATAGATATTGGTCAATAGAAATCAAAAAAATAAAAGGGTTGCTTTTTATAATTCAGAAATATAATTGTTCGGGAGTCGACCTTGACGAGATCGCCCGAAATTTAGAGAGACGCTCAGAGATGAGCGAGAAGCGGTGTGTAACGCGAATCCGTAGATTCGCTGGAGGATAAGGAGATTGAGAAAGGAGTCGAGTGCAGATTGTTAGTAATGTTCCCTTTATTTTGAAGAATAGGAGCGAGCGACGGCACGTATTCCGCGATTCCGACGGAAATCTTC
>NW_021852008.1:6549-7227 GCF_003651465.1 Formica exsecta
CTTGACATGATTTGACGTCAAATTGGTGGCAAAAATCGAGCAAGATCTGCGCAGGACAATCTGATAGTAGATAAATTATTTAAAAAAATAGATAGAAATAGAAATAAAATATAAATAGAAATTTATAAGACTTAATCGCACACACAGACTGTGTTTCACCAATATTACTTATACCTATAATTGCATATGATGCATGACAAATAACTATATGATGACAATCCTTTGACAAATGCATTTGAATACACTGGAGTTCTTTTTACATCTTTCGTTTTTAATATATAATCAAAATACAAGACGGATTAATTAAACAATTTATAGCATAGCACAAGCATATAATAATATATTTTAATTTTAATGATAATAATTTTTTTAAAAAAAGAATGTACAAATAGATATTGTTCAATAGAAATCAAAGAAATAAAAGGGTTGCTTTTTATAATTCAGAAATATAATAGATATATTAATTTTATCTGACTGCTCGTAAACATGTGTATAGTAGCAAAACATGTATATGACACATTAAAAAAAAAAGAAATGATATAACTGCTAAAAAATTACCTTTTTTAAAAAAAAGTGAAAAAAAGGGCCAAGTGCACGCGCATAAGCATCTTTTGCTATAAAAAAAACTCTTATACAAAATAGTGTTATTTTAATTATTTTAATACAAAAACACTGTCA
>NW_021852008.1:8592-28592 GCF_003651465.1 Formica exsecta
AGAGAGACGCTCAGAGATGAGCGAGAAGCGGTGTGTAACGCGAATCCGTAGATTCGCTGGAGGATAAGGAGATTGAGAAAGGAGTCGAGTGCAGATTGTTAGTAATGTTCCCTTTATTTTGAATAATAGGAGCGAGCGACGGAACGTATTCCGCGATTCCGACGGAGATCTTCAAAATGTCCTGTTAATGACTGCCCTTTTTCGCGGTTCGGAAATCTTGATTAAGAGCTTCTTGCTAAAAACTCTCGCGAGAGCGGAAAATCTTGCACGCGAACGCCGGATGTAATTTGACGCGAGGCAGAGGACATTCGCGATGCGGTTAACGAGCGTCGGCTCTCGGACTCCACAGAATTAACATTCACAATATCTTAGCACTAACTGAATGAATAATACAGTTTGAGATATGACCGAATTGACCGCCGCGAGAATATGAATGCGATCGTATGCGAGACAATTCGGACCGATTTTGAGACGAGTAAACCTACTGCGTACGCGACACGAGCGAGAATATGCGAAGTGCGAATGCGAAAAGTCAATGAATTTCGACCGGCTCGAATCGTTGTCGTAGGCAGACTAAATAACGACGGAAAAGAGTCGCGGTCGACCGATTTCCATAATAGGATATTTTCGGCGCCGAATGTTGGAGAATATAGGTGTTTGTCACACTTTTTCTTTCTAAGAAGAATGCGATGACGCACCTTTTTCTTTGTTATGATCACGCGGTCACGCGCCGATCGGCTGATCGCGACGATGTTTATTCTCGCTCGGGTTTTGATCGCGGCTCTTACCGTTCAGATTTGTCGGTTGAATTTACAGTTTAAATTTATCGATTAAATTCAACGTTTCAATCTTGAACAATAATAGATATATTCATTTTATCTGACTGCTCGTAAACATGTGTATAATAGCAGAACATGTATATGACACATTAAAAAAAAAAGAAATGATATAACTGCTAAAAAATTACCTTTTTTAAAAAAAAGTGAAAAAAATGCGCCAAGTGCAGGCGCATAAGCGTCTTTTGTTATAAAAAAACTCTTATACAAAATAATGTTACTTCAATTTATTATGAAAAATTCTTATACAAAATAGTGTTATTATAATTATTTTAATACAAAAACACTGTCACATTCAAACTAAAAAACTGTTTCACAAAATAGTCGTTTTAATTTTTTACAAAAATAATGAGATATATGATAAAAATATTGCGCCAACAAATAAAAATTTATGTTACAAAATTTATTATTATTTATAATATTAAAAATTGTATCAAATTGCAATGTGATTAAAATAGTGGAACATCTTTAAGTGAAAGAAATTTTTTATTAAGAAAACAAATTTCAGTATAAAATAACTTTTTAATTAGAGAAAAACTTGGCGCTGCTAAACTGAACATATGCTAATTAACGTATTATTTACATTTTGAATTTTTGCAGCGCCAAGTTTTTCTCTAATTAAAAAGTTATTTTATACTGAAATTTGTTTTCTTAATAAAAAATTTCTTTCACTTAAATATGTTCCACTATTTTAATCACATTGCAATTTGATACAATTCTTAATATTAGAAATAATAATAAATAAATTTTGTAACATAAATTTATATTAGTTGGCGCAATATTTTTATCATATATTTTATTATTTTTGTAAAAAATTAAAACAACTATTTTGTGAAACAGTTTTTTAGTTTGAATGTGACAGTGTTTTTATATTAAAATGATTCTATACACTATTCTGAAGTGATAGGATTAAAGAAGAAGATTTGCACTCTTCACCTGTATTCTTCATCTCTTCATACTTTTTAAGAAAACTGTATGTTCAAAATTGAAACAAGCGATTTGCCTCGAAAAATAAAACACGAGCGAGAATAAGCATCGTTGCGATCAGCCGATCGGCGCGTGATCGCTTGATCATAACAAAGAAAAAGGTGCGTGATCGCATTCTTCTTAAAATGAAAAACTGTGACAAACAGCAAGTTCTCGAAGGTTCGAAATCGGAAAAACTTGTTATTCACATCGGCAGAGCGCGAGTTTCCGCGGTCGGTCGATTTAGTCTGCCTACGACAACGATTCGAGCCGGTCGAAATTCATCAACTTTTCGCATTCGCACTTCGCATATTCTCGCTCGCGTCGCGTACGCAGTAGGCTTACTCGTCTCAAAATCGGTCCGAATTGTCTCGCACACGATCGCATTCATATTCTCGCGGCGGTCAATTCGGTCATACAACTGTATTCTTCAGTCAATTAGTGCTAAGACATCGTGAAAGTTAATTGTTAAGAGTGTGGAGTCCGAGAATCGACGCGCGTTAACCGTTCCGCGAATGTCTTCTGCCTCGCGCCAAGCAACATCCGGCGTCCGCGTGCAAGATACCCATTCTCGCGAGAGCCTCTAGCAAGAAGCTCTGCAAGATTTCCGACACGCGTCGAAGGCAGTCATTAACAGGACATTTTGAAGATATCCGTCGGATTCGCGGAATACGTGACGTCGCTCGTTTCTATTAGTCTAAATAAAATGAATAGTTAAAACAATTTGCACTCGACTCTTTTCTCAATCTCCTTATCCTCCAGCGGATCTACGGATTCTCGTTACACACCGCTTCTCGCTCATCTCTGAGCGTTTCTCAAGATTCGGGCGATCTCGTCGAGGTCGACTCCCGAACACTGTATTTAAAAAAATTGTCTTTTGAAGAGAATTTATCCTTTACTCTCATTTTAGAAAACTATGGATATCAACGTTTAATATAATATTAATGAATGATGAGACGGCCAACTAAGAGCCGATGCGCTGCTTTTAATATCATTGGATTTTGCACAAAATGCATTCAATCAATTTAAGTAGACTAAACTCCTCTGAAGTCTAATGCCTCCTTTAATATTAGTCTATAGTTATTAGATACAAGTGAATTGAATATGTGGAGTCAAAATATCTATGCACACATGCAGATACATATATATATATTCTTCTATACAGGGTGAGTTTTTTAACTTAAGACTGCAAAATATCTGTAAAAATTATCATTGTACGAAAAAAGTGTTCCAAATAAACCCTTAATACTTTCGAGGGGGCAATTCCATCCCGTAAAGATTAGCCGCCTACCGCCCTTCCCTGGGGGCGGGGCTGGGGGTAACTTTAAAATCTTAAATGGGAACCCCTACTTTTTATTGCATATTCTTGTAGCTTATCGTAATTATTCAGAATCACTGCTCCACCTGCGAATGGGCTGCAAATTTTTTTGATAACTTTTTATACTTAGAGAATAATGTAAATAACAATTTTTAATCGGGGAAGCTCAAAAAAAAAGTTATAGACCAAAAAAGCGAAAAAAACGGTTTTCGTCGAAAATATTGATTTTAGAAAAAAAATATTTATAATGTATGATGTACAAAAACATATAATGAATGTATGTATCGAGGGGTTGGTCACTAGTGCTTATAGTGTACAAAAATTACCCTTGATACGGATTACCTTTAAATTACCTCAGATTACTTAAGATTACCTTAGATTACCTTAGATTATCTGAGACTACCTTAAGGGGCTATATACACCTAGTGAAAGGAAAAATAGGGGGAAATTCGACAATTTCTTTTTCATAAAAAAAATTTTTTATTAAAAAATCTCTAGCTACATCTTAAAGTAGGTCCTTTAATGTATATTTGGTAAAATTTTCATTAATAAATATTGAAAAATGTGCCGTGGAGACGTCATCTTCTGGAAGCTGTTCGACGATGCGGTAACCATTCTGGCTCCTTCAATTTTTATCTGAAATCAAAAATCAAAAAATTTTCTTAAAATATATATAAAGAAAGGAAGTTCTTGTCGTAATCGATTTTTAAAATTTTGATTTTTCAAAAAATGGCAGCCATTTGAATGCAAAGATATGATTTTTAATCTGATACCTTCGCATTCAAATGGCCGCCATTTTTCGAAAAATCAAAATTTTAAAAATCAGCTACGACAAAAACTTCCTTTTTTTATATACTTTAAGAAAATTTTGGGGTTTTTGATTTCAGATAAAAATTAGAGGAGCTACAATGGTTACAGCATCGTCGAAAAGCTTCCAGGAGATGACGTCTCCACGGCACATTTTTCAATATTTATTAATGAAAATTTTACCAAATATACATTAAAGGACCTACTTTAAAATGTAGCTACAGATTTTTTAATAAAAAAATTTTTTTTATGAAACCAAAATTGTCAAATTCCCCCTATTTTTCCTACCGCTAGGTGTATGTAGCCCCTTAAGAGCCAACTTCACATAGGTCCTTAAGAATACCTAAAATTACCTACAGATTATTTGATATTATCCCTAAATTACTTAGATTTCCTATTAGATTACCCAAGATTACCTGAGAATGCTAAAAATTATTTAGAATTACCAAAAATTACCTTGGATTACCCAAAATTTTCTTTGGATTGCCGCTGAATTACCTAGCCTTTGTACAAAAATTACCTCAGTGACCAACCTCTCGGTATGTATTTATATATACAGGGTAGGCCATTTTAATGTATCCAATGAAATATCTTAAAATCTATAAGTTTAAGACAAAAATGTTTTAGACGAAAGTTGTATGATTCACAGGGGGACACATGATGAAAATATAGACTTGACCTTGAATGACTTTTTCAAGGTCAAGTCAATGTGATCGATATTTTCTTGAATGGAACCCCCCATTTTTATTGCATATTCTTGTAGCTTATCTCGAGAGCTTTTCAAAACACTATAATAAAGTATTTTTTCATTAAGTTTTTTTTTGTAGATTACTCCTTTTTTGGCAATTTTTTTAGAAGCTCTGAGGTGATTAAGTCATAACCCGGGGCTTTCTTAGTCTTTAGTTCTTTAATTGTTTTTGCAACTTCCTTATGTGTTGTCAAGTTAACAGGTGATTCAAGGTGGGCTTTTAGTAAGTAGAATTACTAAAAATTCATCCACTTCATCTTCGTTGTGATTTGTTGCTGCAGGGTTTGGTTCGAAGCATTTCGTTAGGAACTTTGCGAATTCGTTAGCTTTTTCTTTGTCACTTCTAGCCCAGTAACCAACCTCGTTTCTTATTGGTGGTATGAATTTTTGTGGTCTCTTGAGGTGTTTAGTAATTTTCTAGAGGGAATAATCATCTTTCTCGGTCGTTGATAGATTCTCCAGAAAATGATGGAAAGTTTCATTTTTTATTTTATAAATAAGAGCCTTTATTTCTTTAGCTGCTCTATTAAACGCTGTCTTGTCTTTTAAATATCTTCCCGTTTGCCACTGTCGCCTTAATCGTCTCTTTTCCCTTACTTTATCCATAATTTCATCTGCATATTTAGGGTTTTATCTACCTATCGTTTCTGCAGCCGGGGTAGATTCCCAGGCTGCCGTTTGTATGAGATTCGTTATGTATCTAGTAGCGTTTTCGACATCTTCAGCATGTTTGAGTATGTGAGCGGTTTATACGGTTAATAAAAGTAATTTATTATACACAACTCAAATACAGTTATCGTTACAATAAATTATCGAGAAAATAATATAAACGAGCACCCATGCGTTACGGAAGACAAAAAGAAACTGAACCTGCATGGACGTGCGCCGCGTGAGAGACGGAAAAGAAACTAGTATGTTATAGTGCCATCTATGACAATTGATATTACATTATACTAAATGCCCGCGTACGATGGTTTTCTCACAGAGTGGTATCTTTAGGTCTATGTTTGATTCGATATATTCTTTATATAAATCCCAGTCTGTTTTTCTATTATAGAGGGTCTCTTTTTTTCTCTGTTGATGAGTAGCGTACTTATTAAGAGGATCACCGGTGAATGATCCGATGACCCGTCTAGGCATGATTCTAATCTACAATATAATTTCGGAAATTCCTTGGTAATAAAGAAGTCCAGCAGATCGGGTGTTTTTTTTTTTGGATCTGTAGGCCAATAAGTTGGTTCTCCTGTAGATAATGTAAGCAATTTTAGTTTGTCAACAGACTTTTTTAGTTCGCGGCCTGTAGCAGTCGTCAATCTCGACCCCCAGGTGTTTTTAGCGTTCCAGTCACCGCCATAACCTAAGACCCAGTGCTTGGAGGCATTGTGTGTATGTGCTTTCTTCAAGTTTATGTTTAGGAGGGCAATAGATGGAAGTCAAAGTTAGTTGCCCTAACCAATCAGAAACTGAGATAGATGTTGCCTGGATTCCCTCCGTTTTAACTTCTGGCAAGACATGATGCTTTATAGATTTCTTGATCAGGATGGCCGTACCTCCATGTGCTGTACCATCAGGATGGTTGGTACAATAGATAGAAAAACCTGTCAGTCTGAACGCGGATCGTTCTGTCAGATGACTTTCAGACACTATGGATGACATCTAGTTTATTTATTTTTATAAGTGTTTCTAGTTCTTGTTTGTTTGGAGCTAGGCCATTTATGTTCCAAGTGCCTATTTTCAAGAAGTTTATAAAGGTAATTTAGTAATTTGTGTGGCAATAAGTTCCACTAGGGAACCTATGTGTTGTATGAGGGAGTCAATTTTCCCCATTTGTCTTTCTAGTATTTTTTCCAGCTTTTGGCTAGCGTTGTTTTCGTAATCTTCGTTCTTTAGGGTTGTGTGTTTAGCAGCCCCTGCGTAGCTTTTGTTCATTGACTGTTTTGTGCTAGAAGACAGATTTGTAGTATTCGGTGGAGCTGCGTGATGGTACAATTTGGTCGGTATGTTGTTGTTATTATCTTTGTTTGGCGGGCGTTGTTTGATCTGTCCTAGATTTCTCCTCTCTTTAATTTCTACGTACACTTTGCAACCTTTAAAGTTAGCAGGGTGGTCTCCCAGACAGAGAGCACATCTTGCTGGATTTTTATCAATTTTTGGGCAATCCGATGTTCTGTGACTTTGTCCACACTTAACACATCTATAAGGCCTCATGCAGTTATTTTTTGTGTGCCCATATTGTTGACATCTGTAACATTGATTTATATGTATTTTCTTTTTCTTTGATTTTTACTCTGGTGTGAAAAATATAATCGATGTACTTCACATTACCATTGTTTGGACCGGGTTCCAGATTGACAAAGAATGTGGAGAGTGGCATTTTGTCAGGTTCGTACCTAGCTCCAATGATTTCACCTCGAACTTTGTTGCCAGTCTTTTCTATTTCTTTAACTATCTCTTCCTTTGAGGTAGAGGGGTAAAGGTTCTTAATCACTATTCTATAGGGTTTATCGACTTTGCGTGTAAATGTGTTTCCTATTAGGCCTTTGTCTTTAATGATTTTTATAATTTTTTTATGTGCGTCGTCATTGTTACAGCTAATTCTCATTTGTTACCTTGTTGTGATTTTGAAGCTATATTCAGTTTTAGGTACAACTTGTTCCACCAATTGTGCGAGTTTCGTGACGTCTTCTATTCTGTAGAGCATTATGGGTGGCGGTTTAGAAGTTTTTTGTGTCTTATCGATTTCTGTATCTTCTGTTTCTAAACAAGCAAATTTGTTATTAGTTGGAATTGGATCTGTTGTTGTTGTGGGACAGCGCTTATGTTGATTGCCGTTTTCTTTTGGAGATCCGATATGCAATGCTCGTTTTCTCTTTTGAGTTTTCAGTTCTGGTACTCTCTGCCATTCCACAGGGTGCTCTTGTGTTTGTTCAAGATGGTTCTTGTTAGCATGTTTTGTTCCTTGATCTATATTCAAAGTTGCATTTTTGTTTACTACTTCATTGCGTTCTTTGAATTTATTTATTTTAGTGTGATTTCTGACTCTAGTTATGTCACTCCCTACTATACAAAGGAATATATCCAATATGTTTCAACAATATTGCTTTGTAACATGAAATGTTTCAGAGATTCCCGCAGAAACATCTTAGAAATGTAACATAAATAGTTAATGTCCGCATTCAGATACTTAGATATGAAATGTTATAGAAATATCTCTTGATATTATGTCATAAATATTTTTAAAAAATAATATTTAAACGTTGCTGTGGTATATTACTATAATAAACTCACAGCAATATCATAGATATCACATGAAGATTCACTTCGACAGTTCCGATTAGCTCAATTTATAGAGTTGCTAATAACAAATCTTCTAACTACATAATTTGTCAACCTTAACCTATTTTTTATATATGTTTTTATGACATCTAAAAAAATGGATATATATGATTTATTAATTAAAAAGTAATATAAATTAAAAATAGAAAATATATAAAAGTAATAGACAAATAAATGATATTGTATTCATTAACGTTATGTTATATTGAATATGATATAACTTTTAGACTATCTAACTACAATATATATTAGGTTGGGGAAAAAGAAATCCATTATTTTTACGTGAACTTCAAGACTTTATTTAACATGTT
Source organism: Formica exsecta (assembly GCF_003651465.1). Taxonomy (NCBI): domain Eukaryota; kingdom Metazoa; phylum Arthropoda; class Insecta; order Hymenoptera; family Formicidae; genus Formica; species Formica exsecta. Next base: position 16,915 of record NW_021852008.1, read on the forward strand.
TTGCATTGTCCGATTTAGGTTAGATTATAGATTAGATGATCTAATTATATTATATTATATTTAGTATATAACATATTAAAAATGTAGATTTAGGATGACAAATTATATATTTAGAAATTTTATTGTTAACAACTCTACAATCATCAATTCAGTTAATTAATTGTCGAAATAGACGTAATATAATAAGATTTCATATTGAATGTGTAACGATCCCGTTACCAGCCTCGCGGGCCGACTAGCCGCCCACATTTTTTAGGCTCGGCGCCTATGGCGCCCCTAAACTTCCGCCCCCGCGTCGCGGCCCCACCGTGGGGCCGCCCCACCACGCGCCGACCCGCGTGAGTGGGAAGCCGTCTGCCGGTATATAAGGCGGCCCGGCGAGCGTAGCGTTACCAGTTCCCGATCCCGAGTCCTACCTCGTACAACTCCTGATCCGAAACAGCTTTCCGTAGTTAGGCCGGGCTTCCCGGTTGCTGAGACGGCGCCTCCTACTAGTTGATAAGTCCGTACCACGTTTATACCGTGAGACCGTTTTGTATATACCGCGCCCGTTTCTACCGTAAGACCACTTTGGTCTCCGCGCATCTTTCCAGGTAAATACCGCGACCTGTTAGATTATAATACCGTTTTGTACACGTTCCGTGACGTGTTAGATTGTAATACCACTTTGTACGTATACCGCAACCTGTAAGACCGCTCCGGTCCCCGCGCCCTGATAGCCTCTAGTACCGTTGTATATACCGCGACCTATTCATATTATAGATACCGCGACCTGTTCGTATTGTAAGACCGCCCTTTATATACCGCGCATTCTACCTGTAGAGTTAATTAGACGTTAAGATTCCCGCCAGTGTCGCGCCGATTTCACCTTCGCGCACGGCTTTCAAATTACTAAGGAGCGTCAATCCTTTTAAGGATAGAACGCCGAGAACGCCGACGCCCCGTCCTTTTAAGGATAAGGCATCCTGGCACCGGCGAGCATTGATCCGCGGCGTACGGGAAAGGTGAACCGTTACAATTATAGATACATACCGTATTTAGCAAGTACAGTAACTCGGCAAATTACCCAATCATTTTGTGGTTTTTTACATTTTAGAATACAATTACGTATATCCTTTCTTGGCCAATAAGAACACTTATCATCTTCTCTTAACCATAATGTTGGGATCACAGAATATGTTTCATCTTCGTCATACTCAGTATGAAATTTGATAACTGAATAAATTAGATCATGCTGCAGAAAATATTGTTTGGAAATGTGACATTTGAATTTATTTTATCATTAATTTTTTATAACAACAATCACAAATATTATCTTGAAAAACCAGAGAGAGAATATTAATTACTGATGTTATTTTGCATATAATATCAGTATTAAATTAATAATTTTATGAAGAAAACTGTACAAATAACATATATATTTAATATAAGCATAAGTTAAAGAAAATTATCATAATAATAGAATAATATTTAAATTTTACATGAGCATATCACGTAATGCTTTTTAGTACGCAATAAATATTACAAATTATTATATAATAATGGAATTACTGCAAATTTATCATTCATTGGTAAGTATTACATCCGGTGGACTCCACGATTCTTTTCTTTCATAGAACTCTTTCACTGATATAAAAATTACGCTCTGAAACCTTTCTGCACACGACGTAAACAATAAACAAGGAGATATCTAGCAGGCGAGACTAATTTTTTAGAACGATACAATTTTTTAACTATGAGACGGATCAATAAATATTCCGGGACTAAGACCCACGTCAAAGGTTTGAAAATTCGAGACGGATCAATAAATATTCCAATCGACCAATCGTCACGAGTTACCTGTATTTCACAGAGTAACTCCTGACTTGCTGACGGTCGTCACGAGTTACCTGAATATTACTGTGCGACTCCCGACTTCCTACCAGACACCACGGGTTACCTGTATTTCACAGAGTAACTCCTGACTTGCTGACGGTCGTCACGAGTTACCTGAATTTTACAAAGCGGCTCTTGACTCCTAGCCCGTCATCGAGAGTTACCTGTATGTCGCAGAGTGACTCCCGATTACATTTGTCACCTTTTCTATTCCCAAGCCGTCCAAAAAATTTACATATAAAAATATAAAAATTACACCTTCTTTATTATCCGGACTTGAAATCTAGAATTATTCAATTACTTAAAGAAAAACTTGCAAGAATTATTTCGTGAATTAAGAATCTATTCACTATCGATTTCATTATTATTATTACTCATCACGGCCCCCTTTCCTTAGTGGAAATATTAAATCAAGCTACGCGCACGACCATCGCAAATCTTACTCCTCCTTCTCCCCCGGAACGTCCATCTACCTTGCCTTAATCTCCGCAACATCTGGAAAACCCTGATCCCCCTTCTCCTTCCGGATATTTGCCCGCTTTCGATGATTTCCAGCAACCCTCGAGAAATCCTACTCCCCCTCCCCCCTTCGACTACTCGCCATCACTCGAACCTCAACCCTCGAGAATTCCTACTCCTCCCTCCTCCTTACCCCTCGAATCGCTCAATGTCTCAGAAGAATCGCGCGTTTTCGAAGAAGCCCTTCAGGACTTCGTGGAAGAGTGTCCCGATCTCAAAACGGAACCGGAAGATTTTAAATCGGGACGAGGATTATCGCGTCGGTCCAGATAAAGTGGACCTCGATTAATTTCACGATATCCTTCAAACCTGTCCATCTGGCTCCATTATTCCTTTTTTTGTCCCCGGCTGCCCTTTTCCTTTAGCCGTCCCTATTGAGGTATTTTGGATGAAGTTCCCTTCTCCCTCCATGGTCCAACTCCAAGACCTTTAATGATCCTCCTCCCCTTTTATCCCTACCGTCCAACTTTAATTTTTCTAATAATTTATTTTTTAATAAATTTTTTTTTGATATGAACTATTTATTGTGAATTTCCAACCGGAATTTAAATTTTAGTTTCCCTTTTAATTCCGATTTATGTCCTCCGCACTTATTGTAACACCCGCGAGAATATAATTTTCCTTCACCTACATTCACGCACACAAAAACAAATACACCTTAGAATTTAAGAAAATGTATTTTTTGGTAATAAGGCTTCAGTTCCTTTACCAAACAAGGGACCGCCGACCGAACGGCCCGTGGACAGAGTAAGAGCGACCCTTCCGGTCGTTGACCTGTCTAAGGCCCTGTATCGTTCGTTCGACTCTAGGACACGCATCGTCTAGCGTTTGCCTAGAGATAAGTAAGTTACGCCCTCCCGCTGACTCTCCCTTCCTTTATTTGAGTCTGGACGTAACAGTAAGATTAAACATTTTGCTTTAATATCTTTACAATCGAAAGTTGATATATTTGATAAATTCCTTAAAAAGACACAATTATTCCTTTGACATAATGATATTGTAAATTTGTCATGAGAAAGTTTTTTATAGTATCTATAAATTTTCCCATCTTCATTACTTACTAATAAAGGTTTATCATCTTCTTCAGGCAAATTAAACATGTTAACAGATGTTAGACATTTTCTATCTTCAACAACTCTATTGTATATTTGTTGCAAAGGATACCGTGAATTTTTCATTTTTCTTTTTATTTTACTCATATAATTTTCAAATTTAAATGCACTAAAATTATCAACTTTTCCAAATAATAATACATCATCACAAAGATGCAAAAGATTGTGCACGTTATATGTAATATATTCATTACCATATATTTTTTTGTACTTTTCAACAAAATATCGAATTAAAGATCTTGCATATGCATTAAGCCTGATACATTTTGATGAACACAAAATTCTTATAGCGATATGTAAGCATAAGAAATGTTTATATTGCATTTTAGGCAATTTTCCTTTCAATGCAACGGGACCTGTATATAATAGAAATTGTCTAAATTCTGTTGCTTTCCAATGTTCGACATCTCCTATAGATCTTGGTAGACGACAAAACTCTTCAGAGATATATTTTCGGAAAATTTTCATAATCTTTGATATTAATTTTATATCATAGTCATTTATTAGCTTGAAACCAATCCAAATCATTATAAGTGTTTTCATTACACCAAGGCATATTAAGTGCATATAATCGAGCGGCACGTTACTGACTAAACCGATACCTATCTTTTCTAAAGAGGTAGAACCTTTATGATGCTCTTGTTGTGATTGCAATGCGAAACTATCATCGGTCCTTAATGTAGCATCGAGTTCTGGAAATGTCATTCTGCCTCTAAAAAATTTACTTTTTTGTGTACATTTATTGCAACCAAAATATCCTGTATGAGATTTTATTGAAAGAACATATGCCATAGCAGGTGTATCACAAATAATTTTTTTAAATATCGATCTAACTAATTTATTGTTTATAATAATACCATTCTTTCTTAAAAACAAATATTCTTTCACAAATTCATCCAAAAAATTAATTATTGACTCTGGTTTTTTAAATCCGTGATAAATGCCTACAATAAAAGATTCTGAAATTTCTAATATATCTATTGACATTAAAATAGGCCAAAATTGACTCTTTAATGATTGACTCAACGGTAAGCCATCAATATTAATTATTACTGGAAGGATTTCCAAATTATCTGTTAATATATTCTTATGTATTTTTTTAAATATGCCTTTTTCAATACCTAGATGTATGTACGCACCAGGTGGCATATTTACAATATCATTACATATTGAAGGAGTTTTTAACAATGCCCTACAATCTTTTGGAACAAGCAAATTTTCTGATTTCATTATTGATAATAACTCATTTGCAGAATTATGCGAGATATTATTTTTAATAATCCAATGAGCGATTTATCTGCTAAAGTAATTTTATTCTGTGACTGAAATATATCTCTATCAATGTTAAAATATGTTGGTTTGATTAATTTAGGAAAATTGCAAACTGAATTAACATTCTTACATTCATGAGCATTATTGTTTGTATTAGACGTGTTTAAAATATTTTCAAGAGTATTACAAAAAGAGTGCTGTATTTTATTAACATGTTGTTGCTTTCTGGTCTTACAGTATTCATTATAAACGATTCTACGAAAATGTCTATTTGTAAACTTTGATAATTCTTTCGATTTTCCTTTCGGTACCTATAAATAAAAAAAGAATACATATAGATAAATATTGCGGAATAAAAATAATCTATATATATTATACATATATTCTTATTTGATATTTCGTTAGCAGATTTACAAAACAGACTTATATAATTTCAGAGTGTAATTTTCAATACTTTAGATATATATATAAAGATAAAAGATTTTATAAATATCACGTTTAACTTATTTTTGGCTAAACGGAAAAAGTCATTATTGCGTATATTAATAATATCTAAATCTGAACTCAGTAAAATATTGTACCGTTACTAACCTAAAAATCGATTATACTTCAATTTATAACTTTTTGTTTATGATACAATATGTGTGTTAGAAAATATGTAACGTGAGAAGTTTACTACAAATAATACTACTATATAACAAGTAATTGCAATATAATATATACATAATTAAAGTATACATACCAAACTAGAAGATTGGCTTGAACTTGCACAACTAGGACGTGATGTATTATTATTATCACAATTCATCATTTAGTGATGTTTTTTTGCACTCGTATCACAAATATTTCACCAAATAAAAAATATAAACATTAATTGATTTGTCTAATTATTCTGTACATAAAAGTATTACGGTAAGATGGGAGGTACCATTTAAAATGTTAAAGCTACCTTCCGCCCCCTTTAGAGGGGAAGCGGGGGCAATTTTATGTTTACGTAGTTAGAAAGGCCCCTCGAAAACATGAAACTTTCTCGTGAACAATTTTTTGATTTGACAAATATTTTTAGAGTTATTAGCTTGTAACACTTTACGTGGGCCACCCTGTAGATACAAAATGTAGAGAAATTTATACATATATATTTACAGTTATAGTTCTAATTATAATTTTAAATGCAAAACATTTCTTGGCAAAACCGAAAAATACGGTGTGTAAAGTGTAAAAAATGGTCTCATGCGAAATGCGTGAGAGGTAACACTTCGTAGTACATTTGCAGAAATTGTGATTCCGATAATGATTCTGATTAATACCTACCTGTGATTAATACTAATAGTCAATTCATTTTGATTTTAAAGTTTAATTACAATGTTAAATGAAACATTCGTAAACATTTTAAGTTTTATTAATTAGTTCATCTTAAGAAGATTTAAAAAATTATTTTTGTTTTGAGAAGAGGTTATTTTTGTTCCTATATTAGTGTTAAGTTGTTAAACTAGTTTATGTCATAATTAAAAATGAAAGACTGCCTACGTAATACGTACCTTAATTAACATTATTCATGTCTAAGTAAAATAAATTATGCAAATAATGAAAAACTGTTGCTGTCACTTTTTACCCCTATGGTGTCACAACTAACCCCACGGGCGGGGGTAGGAAGTTACACTGGCAAATTTTATAAGTCAATTAATTTCTCTTAGTTGCAAAAAGCCTATCATTGCGTTCTTTATCACATTTTGAAGCTAAATAATTATACATTTCACAATCCTAACATAACAAAGAACACTTGTTTCGATTAAACATAACATCACATTTTCTCAAAAATGTCACAACCAGCCCCGGTCTCCCCTATGCGTGCACGGATATTATAGTGCATATGTGTACAGATTGAGTGAATTAATAAGATTGTGTATTATGATGCGTCAGGTACAATGTATAATTATTAGGCAGCGGCAGGCATCGTTATCGATCAGCTCGATCGAGCCAAAATCAACGTTGCGCGGGGCGATCTTTCCCAATTCATGAAATTGGCATGGTGGGCGATGTCGCGTATAATGTACGGTGCTCGCGACCTTATTCGCTCAGAGCGATAATTGCGAGCGATAGAATCGTAATACGGCCCACAACGCGTGGTATTACTCGCCGGCAAAATGATAAGTCGGTCGGTCAATGCGCGGTGAATAATCGGTCGATATTTCCTCTATTATTTCTCGCTCTCGCGGATTCTCAATGGACGTGGAATGACCGGCGGCCGTGGTAGAGAAAGCTCTTCCGGACGGGTCAGTCGGATGGAGGATTAGACACGTTGGACGACGAGGCGGTGGAATCTCCACCCCAAGATATTTTCCGGCATGCGAGAACGGTCAAGATTTCAGCCCGAAGAGCGAGAACTTTCGGCGGAGACGGAGTATACACTCTATGTTGCTACTACTTCTCGTTGCTTCGGCTGTTCGAAGAGATGGTTAAGATGGTTTGAAGAGATGGTTAGAATTGCACTCGAGAACGCTCGGCAGGGACAGAGTACGCTCTATCCCATTTTCTCTCCTGCGAGTGTTGATTCGGATCGGTGCTTTCTGATTTTTCGGCGCTATACAAACTCAAGAGCTTTCCGGAGCAGATCTGGTGCCGATTATGAAAACCACCCCTTTTTATACAGCTAATTGCACCGTTTCGGCCGTTTTCGTACAGACTCCTTAGGTTTCTATCGGCGCCGATCGATGTTTGAAGCAGCGGCGTATTTGGCAGTGTTTGACGATACTCGGCTGTGCCGATATCGGCTGTGCCGATAACGGTTTGGCGGCAGGCGTTCCCGCCGCGAACTGTAACGGCGACCGTATAACGGCCATTTGGATATTTGATCGTTTAAGAAAGGGCGCAATGCGTCTCTGCTCTTGCCTGGCGCCCTTCGCCGGGCGGCGGATATCCGGCAGTTTGACGGCCAGGTAACGATGAAGGATGCATTGTTACAAGAGCACGTATAAAAAAATATGTGTCTCTTATTTTGACTTAGATTACAACATATCCAAAGCTCATCAAAATCGGAGACGCATACTTCCATATCTTTGTTAGTATACAATACAGGGTGTCCCGCAACGTGATGTCTATACTGAAACTGTGTATTAAAAGTGCTTTGCGCACCGCCGTTGCAATAAACAACCGTACGGCCGTTATCCGGCCGCCGAGATTCGGAAAGCCGAATACCGCCGAGCGCTGCCGTGCATATGTGTATTAAGACTTTTTAACTTAGAATGAAACAAAGAATACACAATTTCAGTGTGGACATCACGTTGCGGGACACCCTGTATATATAATACAAAAAATAAATTATTAAAATTTATTATACAAGGTGTTAAAAAAATCACATATTTTGAAAATAGTATTGATCAAACCAAGAAAAAAAAAACTAATTTGACATAGGTCCTACAATTAATATCTTTGAACATACAGGCTATCTTTCTATTTGAGCTTTTTGTCCTTTTTTATTGGTTATAGACCATAAAAAACATTAGCTCAATATAAGATTTACGATTTTAAGATTAAATTATATTCTATAGAGCAAATCTTCTCTTTAACTCATAAATTAATTTTATATTTTAAATTAAAAGTGCTTTGCGCAATGTCAAATTCATCAATCTCAAAATGTATTAAATTTATAAACTTTTATCATAGCTAATTCATCCAGTTCCTTCTTAAACGTGTCTCAATACTTTCTACGAGCTCTGATCACGACCGAGCAAATCCGCGAGCTCATAAAAAGTACACCCGAAAAGTGCTTTGCGCAATGTCAAATTCATCAATCTCAAAATGTATTAAATTTATAAACTTTTATCATAGCTAATTCATCCAGTTCCTTCTTAAGTATAAAAGTATGTAACAATGCACCCCCCATTCTGACACATTGTTACCCGGCAGTAGACCGCCGGAAGTCTGCCGCCCGGAGAACATCGGCCGGGCAGGGGCAGAGGCGCCGAGCGCCCATTTTTTAAACATTAAACACACCGCCGTTGCAATAAACAACCGTACGGCCGTTATCCGGCCGCCGAGATTCGGAAAGCCGAATACCGCCGAGCGCTGCCGTGAACGCCCGAGCGACACCCGCCGAAACGCCGCGCCGTTTCGCCCAGGGGAGGTGACGTACCGAATTACCTGCCGAAAAACAATACGTCATTATCCCCACCCGGGGGAGAACGACGCGGGTACCGTTAATCGCTCGGGTATATAACGGCAGCCTTTTTAGATCCAGGCACCAGATTTACCAGAATCGTACCAGAAACCGAATCCGCTCGAGCTGTACGCTCGAGACTTTCCTGATCCTAAGAAATCGCAAACACGACGGAACGCGAGGTTGACGAATTTGCAGCCTCCGCCGAGCATTCTCGGCTTCCGAACCGCTTTACGATCCTTCGAAATCCGAGATCGCTTCTCTCGAGAGTTCTCGAGAAACGATCTAACTTCCGACCGATCCGACCATACGAACCGTGGGCTGGCGAGTTCGCCACCCCGTTGAGTTTTCTCAACACCGTTGGTCAATCCGGACTCCGCGTGCGAGCAAGGGACAGCGAGTTCGCTGCCCGTTCGAGATTTCTCGATATCGCACGCATCCCATAACATCTGGGAATACGCGATATAAATAGTACCGCATTCGCATAAGAAATCGTCTCGACGATTTAAACCGAGTCACACGTTTTTGTGAATCACGCGCCGTCACAACAAACCGACCACGCGCCCCGCGCCGCCTACCTGGCGTGTTTATATCCGCGGTGCGTATACTACACCGCATCTCATTGTCAGACTTGCGTAATTGATAACAGCCGCGCCCCGTCAGTAACGCATTGCTGTATTATTATTCCACGCCGATAGAGGCTAATAAAGTAACCTTTCTTTATATTTTAAATTACATCACGTGTCTCAATACTTTCTACGAGCTCTGATCACGACCGAGCAAATCCGCGAGCTCATAAAAAGTACACCCGTTACAAGTATGCAATAAATACACTTTTGATAAGACCTGAGATAGAATAGATAAAAATATATTTCTATCTATAATTACTAAAATGCTTACTTATCTGTCAATACTTTTGTATTATTATTCTAGAAAAAAATTCATTAAAATAAAAAGTTTCTTACCCGATTACTATCTTGCATGCGCTGCATCATGTAAATTGGTAAAGGTAATCCTGTATATAACATACAAACAAAAATAGGATGTTATTTTTAAATTATTACATTATTGTATTATTAAATTAATATTATTTATTTTTTAATTTTAATATTAAAAAATTCTAAAAGTAAAAATTAAAAAAAAATAAATATTGACAAAAGAGGACCCAGCCCCAATGACCTTGATCTTGACATATATTGTCAAGATCATTGCTCTGAGTAATTCTCAAAAGGTTTCAGCCTTCGTTCATTGTTCATTAAAAAGTTATTAACAAACAAAGTTTACTAAATAAAACGTAATTATTTTGACACCATATACATTTAATAAAGTGTACCTTAGCAGAATCATTTATTTATGTGTAATAAATCGAATACGTAGGCGGGAGAGGGGCAGAGCCCCTCCCCTGTACCCCCACCACACAAAAACTAACCTAACCCAACTCATGTCCAAAGGGTGAATCTTTATTTTGTATGCGTAATAACTACCGCGCTGACTTTAATTTGCTATGTAATTACATTTATTTATCTGAGATACAGAGTCTGTACTTATTATTCTATTCTTTATTTTAAGTAATAATTCACCCTTCAGCATATGTAGTAAAGGTTCCATCTGTCCCTCACCAACATACATGTAAGTTGTTGATATATTATTTTCCTGTAGAAGGACTATTTATCTCGAATAATGTTTCACCTCTAAGAATAAATGGGTTGTGTTAGTTAAGTTGGTATTTTTCGGGGTGGGGGGTGCAGTTCGGGTGCACGCGTTCAATTTATTACACATAAATAAATGATTCTGTTAAGGTATGCTCTATTAAATGTACATGATATCTAAAAATTACATATACGTATAATACATATAATACGTATAATACGTAAAAATTTTTTTGTTAATAAACCGCAAGCGCCGGCTAAAATCTCCACATTACTGAAAGTGATGATCTTGATAACTTTATTCGTTAATAATTTTTTAGTAAACAACGGCTAAAACCTTTTGAAGATTATTCAGGAGAGTAATCTCTATAATATATGTCAAGGTCAAGGGCATTGGAGTTGGGTCCCCTTCGTCAATATTTCCCTGAAAAAATAAACTTGCTCCAATAATATAAAGTAAATTATAGTATAAAAATCTAATATTAAATATATCCTCCCAAAAAAAAATTTTTTTAAAGAATCGATTTTATTTTTTTTTATTTTAAAAAATATATGCCAAATACATAAAAAAGATATGAGATCAATGTAATTAGCCAAATAATTGATATCATGTGCTATAAATATATTGTACATATACCTACAGATGCCTTATTAAATTGTGTTCGGCGCTGATCGAACGAGAAAAAAGATATTTTTTTAATATGGATTGCGTATTAGTATATGTATACGTAGGAGTGCATACATATGTATGTATACGAGTGCCAACGTGTGTGCATGCACGTGAGAGTGCACTTGCACTACGCTCTTTTCGCTCTACGGTGGATAAAAAATATCCTTCCCCCTATCTGTCGATGAACAAACGAAAAGTATATGGAAGACATCTCTAGATATATAAGCTCTATAAGAGATTATCGAATCATACTCGTACATTAATAGAAATCAGTATGTATGGTATCATTGGGGATTTTCACAGTTCTTAAATTAATTTTTTACTTTTTTCTGATTACAGATGATATTAAAAACATATTTTTAATATAAAACAAAATTTAAAAAGGAAAAGAAGTAAAAAAATGTTTGTCACCAGTAAAATTTGAA
>NW_021852008.1:32998-55969 GCF_003651465.1 Formica exsecta
TAAGCGTTATATAAAAAAATGTTACAGGACTTTTCTGTTCAGTTTACTGTGCTCTACCCACTCACGAGCGTTGGCACAATCTTTACCGGACACCCTGTATATGTTCTCAATCTTATTAATTTTGTGCAAAAATTTGTGGTGTGATCCATTTTTTAAAATGATTTGACCGAGAATCAATAATAAATAATATACAAACTTTTATTATATACTGTTTATATATTTATAATATAAATTAATAAATATATTTACAGTATATTTTCTGTCTCAAGTACTGAAACATTATTACAAAATGAAAATTATGTGAGTTTGAATACAGAATGGGCCCCTTCAACGCCCATTCCTGTGAGAACGCAACCAACATTTTTTTGTCGTCTCTCCGATTTTTATTTACAATAGAAGCATTTTAATTATTGCACATTGGTGTATTATACTCAATTTTCAAAATATTGAAAATACGGAATAGGCCCCTCCATCGCCCATTTCCGTGAGAACGCAACCATTCTTTCATAATCTCTCCGAGATTTTTATTTATATGCGAGATAAGAGTAATAATTACACGTTGCTATATTTTGTACAATTTAAAAAAAATGAGAAATACAAAACTTCTATCACTGTATGCTCGAATCCAAAACTATTTTTTCAAGCATAATGGCACAGTTTTAAAAAATGGCGTTACTTAATGAAAAATATTTATTTCGGGAAAGGCAACAGTTTGTTGCTTTCTATAATTTTAACTAAATGACGTCTCATGCATTCTGCGTCACTGGAATATTTTTCATCACAAGGATTCCCTCCCAAGGCTACAGTTGTAGCGAAAGCCGCAGCATAAATTCCACAACAGATGTAATCCGGTTGTGTTTGTACTTTTTCGAAAATTATATCATATTTGTTTATCTTGGGGTAACGTAGGTGAATATATTTTTTCTCTTTAGCTGTGCCAGTTTATCGTATGTACAACCAGGTAAGCTATCGTACACGCGAAGTTTGATGCCATCAAAAGAAATGCATCGCCAATGATCGGTACAATTTCCGCCAATAATTTGTAAGCTTTTATCGCTGCGACTAGCTTCAATTATGTGGGGGTATTCTAAGTATAACACACTTTGTGTTTCAAAGCAAGAAGCCTCTCTTACAATACGTATAAATAGATCTAACGATTCGTCATTTAATTTACTATCTATGGGCAAAACATTCTTCTTCACTAACAAAAGAGAAGGTATATCATTATCTAACATTTTTTTTTTGCCATGTCAACCGCATTTAGATCTCGTTTTTTGTTTGAATAATTGGTAATAATGCAATCATCATCTTGCTTTGTTTCTAGAGTGTTAGCAACAGTGATAGTAGTGCTCGACAAAACGTCCCGTTTTAATTGTTTGTCCCCTTTGGTAACATTTTGTGTAGCATTTATAGCAATTCTTTTTTTGCATGCTTCTTCTTTAGCTTCTATAATATATTGTGGCTCTCTAATTGGCATATGTCTATTATGCCGGCTATCCAAGATTTCTGGAAGCATACATTCGTTATAAAAACGTGTTAGTAATGTTAGCATCCGATTTCTCCAAAATGCATTATCTCTAATAACACGTATTGCTATTAAGCTATTTGGTGTCCATACAGCGAAAATGCAATAATCTCGCTGTGTTATATTTAACTGACCCTGAATTTGATAAAAGAATCGGTGATTCTGATTCATTCTTTCAGGATTTTTTTGATCAAAAATGCTTTTCAACTGAGGCAATGTTCGTATGGCTTCTTCCGCAGTTAAATGCTCGGCTGACAAAGGACATTTGATCTCTACCACACCATCTTCGTCAATAAGCCCATCGGGAGATGCACCCAAGCATGGATTTTCACGATCAATAAAAAATCCACAAACTTTTATTTCTTTATTTATTTTTACAGCTAATTCTTTCCTCGCAATTTTCTCGTTATCGCGACTATATTTTATAGCTGCGGTGTCAACTACTGGCGGAAATAAGATACTTTTGACAACTGCTGCGCAAGACGTTGTTGATCTCATACGACATACAGTTCCAAAATTCGAAGCCGTCAACATTTCATCTCTCAATGCGTGCCACAATTCCGATTCTCTTTGGTATATAGTATCACGCTCAATTCGTTTCCAATTTTTCCCGTTTTCAAACAACTTTCTTAAATGATTTTGACGAAGTTGTTCAAACGCATCGGGTGCAAGATCTGGTTTTTGCGATTGTGGGCCATAATGACGGTCTATTCCACGCTGTCGTTTGAATTTCTTCTTCCTTTCACTTATTTCTCGAGATTCTCTAGTTCTTGCAACTTTTACTTCTCGTCGCCTTTCTAGATTGTCGATAATGGAAGGAACATTTTTACACATGCTTTCATATATTTGCGTAAGAACCCGTTGCGTATTGTGTTGCACAACTGCTCCTGCAACTCTAGCGTTGTAAGAGCCCCGTTTACCAAAATGAATGCGTTTGCCGCCTATTTCGTTGCAGATTATTGAATTGAACAATTCTGCAGGGTTGTTTGTGAAATTTAACAATAAGCTGTCAGAATAGGCACTCAAATACGCGACAGCAGTCTCTATTTTTTGATACAAATCATGCAACTTCAAATATAGAACGTAATTTTCTTTATCACGATCTTCTGAACACATACGACCGCGTTCTTTGCATCGTTTATGTTCACCATATATATGGCTAGGTATATTCAATATGTCTCTTTGTAATTCCGTAGCTTTGCGATGATGAGGTAGCTTTTCTTCTCTTCGTAGAGCAGCTGCCTCTATTACCTCCTTTCGTATATTTAAAATATTGTTTTTTATAATATCTCGTAGCTGTACAAAGCCACGCAATCTTTGCATTTTTGGCTGCGTAGTCTCTGCTACATGCTTCAATTTTTTACATAAATTGCGAAGCAAATGATTGGTGCATTCTATTTTTTTCACTGTTACCATCTGTTCGTGATACGTTCTGTTGTTTATAATGGATTGATATACGTTGCTGTCACCATCGGCAACAACAGTTTTGTAAATTAGTCCATGCATTTCGAGACTACTTTTAAAACCTTCCGCAATGGCATCGCTCTCCATGCTCGTGGAGCTTGCATTGCGATCAAAGTTCTTGTAACATCGGTGAGCTCTAGATTCGATACCTTTTCGCTCCGCCATTTCACAGATCGCGCAAAATTTATTGCGGATGCCAATGAAAAGAATTTTTCCTGTGCGGAAACCAATTATGGCACCAACACCAGAAGGTGAGTCATAGGCGGTACCGTACGATCTTTTCATCCAACTACCATCCGCTACAACGGTTATATACGGAATACCGTTAATAGTCTCGTTTTTTTCGAGAGCGAGTTGCTTCTCAGTCTCGCCCGCCATTTTCATACTTTCCATAGCGGTTTTCTCGAAATCACCAACTATGTTTTCTCTATATTTAATATATGTATTCTCACACATGCTGGGAATATTCATGGCTGCATATAGCTCTTGCAATTGAAAATAACCGATCCCAGTCGTAATAGTTCCAGCTTCAGCGGCTGTATTGATGTCCAATACATTTTTTGACTCTGTCGGTTCTGACCATATGTTATCTTCATAATTGCACATTTGGCATTTGAAGAAGTACTGCGTCAGCAACCCACAGCGACAAAAATTGACGAGTTTCCAATCTTTAAATTGGCACTCTATTCCTCGCGCATAGTTATCGAATGTTCTATGCATCTCTGTCCATATAAAAGAAAAGTCGACAATGCTACGGCCTTTAGGCATGCATTCTTGAATACGATTTGTATCCAAAAGACCTTTATTGTCGATAACGAGATTTTCGTTTTCCTCGCTATGTGCAACTTTTTCTATATACATACCTGGTACGTCTCCTTTCGTATCTTGGCATTGCATTACCTTGGTACTGATGTTCGAATCCATCTTGTCGGGTACTGATCTAACTGTTTCAACAGAATTATATATATAGAAAAATAAAAAAAAACGTAAATTTTACTTTCTTATGATTGCAAAATAGTTTTCATACTGAATTAATCACGCGTTCCTAAACTTATTTAAAAACAAGTGTTGCGATCATACACGGGTAGTTTGCCCCTGATATCAGAAATAATTAAGTTTTTTTTATATAATTCGATTGCACGTTCTTTGCACATGAATGCAATTTCTTATTTTTGTTTGCACACCTCTAGTAAAAAAGTTAATTAAAAAAAACTTTTTGGGGAGGCCAACTTAACATTAGCCTCCAAATTTTTACAAAAATGGTTTTTAATTAATTGATAAATTTTCGTATGCATATTTCAAAACAGTTACAATTTTTGTTTGCATTTCTACAAAAAAAAAGTTATTAGAACAAAACGCTCTGTCAGACCAAATGTTAGAGCTTATGAACGGAAAAAGACTTCTCAAGAGAATTTATCTTAAAAACTAGATTTCTAAAGTAGTTGTTATATATGTCGTTGTATATTTGTCCCTTCTTCTTCTTATTATTATTATTATATTATAATGTTAAAGATAAAATAAAGTGTGTGCGCGCGCGCGTGTGTGTGTGTGGGGATGTGTGTGTGTGTATCAGGGTCTGTATCTACATTTATTACATAATAAGACACATATATATAAAATTAATATTCTTATTTAGTATCACATATTTAATATAACACATAAAGCAAATAGGTGGAATATATGTAAATTAAATGGCAATAGATTATATCAAATATTCTACAATTTATTTAAGATTGTCAAATTAGGTGCCTCACCTGTATATATGTATGTATGTTTAGATATATATGTATACATGTATGTATGTATATATTTAAATTTAACCCCAACAGATTTCCACATTACCCTTCAATTTAAATATACACTACCTATTTGCTTTATTATATAGTTATACTAAACAAGAATATTAATTTTATATATGTGTGTTTTATTATGTAACAAATGTATACCAGGTATATAAATATGAAACCGGAATTTTTGTATAGAAAATACACGTTTATTGTATGAAAATGATAAAAAATATTTTATTCGAAGTATTGCCCATTGCTAGCTATATATTTTTCCCATCTCGCTGAGTAATGCATTTATGTGCAAACAATGTGTAATCGAATAATGTACAAAAACTGTATTATTTCTAATTCGGGAGGCTAACTTCACTCGTCTTGCAACCCTTCTGTCCACAAACATGATTGTGTAGAAGAAGTCTGTGGCCGGTTTGCACTTTTCAGCCAATCTTGTCTACTGTCAATAGCATCTATGCTGCTCGCGGAAACGTAAGACTCGAGCTCAAAAACAATATTAGCAGTAAATCATATGGGGCTTTTGTGTGTATTGTCCGCTGTTCACTGTTTACAGAGTAAATATACTTATTATTATTCTTATTATTATTATTATTCTTGTTATTCTTATTATTCTTATTCTAATGAACAGCGCGCGGAACAATTCACGCCAAAACCCCATACCATTTACTAATACGGTTAGCCGTCCCTGAGCTCCATTGTCTTACGTTTCCGCGAACAGCCTAGATACTGAAGTAGGTAAGATCAGTGGAAAAGTGCAAACCAGTCGCAGGCCTGGTGTAGAACATAGAACATACCTTCTTGCCCATCCTTTCTTCCGGGAGAGTCGGACGCGGGAAGGATATTTATTCCTTGCGTCTTCCTTCATTTCGTATTTATTGCTATAAGAGAACAAAACAAAAAATGATACAATAAAAAATATTTTGCTGATAATAATGTATAATTATAATATTCCGTAATGTTATGACAAATGAAATTAGCAATACTTACGAATCAAAATATATAATGGTTGAATTGTTTGGTTTTGTTGGCTTCGTCGCACGACACAATTCGAAACAACGTGCATAAAGCGAGATATGTCACGAGTGTACCCTTTAGGCGCGCGCTATTCGGCCAGCTCGAGACATGATACCGCGCAATTCAATTGTTTACGTGCTACGCGGATTCATGGTAAGAGCCACCGCACCGCGCGCCGTAAACAAATGCACTTTAAATCCAAGACCGCATCTAACGGGCGTGCAGTGTATGCACAGTATGCATACTAGCCACTAAATGACATCTTCGATATCTCATAGTATGAAATTTAGTATAAAATGTTTTAATATCAAATCGATTGGAACGATTCTTTTCGACCATTCTGCGTATTATATGGATATTTTTTGGTGTGAAAAAATATATTCTTACAACTGATACTCTGGTAAATATTTCTCTTTAAAAAAGCATGTTATTATTGCCTTTTTTCCGCGATGTTGATAGGTTGTTTCGTATAATATAAAAAAGGCTGTAAAAACAATGCTGTGTCATGAGAGCAGCGTCACCCGTCGCCTTCGTTGCCGGCTTGGTAGTAAGAAGACAGAAAACAATACATACAACTGTCCTCTTCTGTAGCAGGATTCTGTAATGTCTTAGCGACGATTATCGTTGTCGTTAGCGAGCGATAGCTTATGAGAGTTGCGCTTTTCACCAAGATTGTCCTTGCCATTGTCTGTTGCTAAAGATACCGAAAATCGTCGATAGCAGGTTACTGAATCTCGCTACTGGTACCCGAAGCGCCGAGCTCACATGTACGAGGTTGTCGCGTGTTGCGCGTCTCGAATCTGGCATCACTGGATACAACAAGCGCGAATCGCGTCTCGCGTCTCTAGTCTTCAGTGTCCATTGTCGTAGCATTTGCGAAGAAGTGCTTGATCCTCGCACAATGAACAAGCGTAAGTATTGCACTCATATATGTATATATATATATTTTTTTTTTATTATGACAAATTTATCAGCAGACGTGGCTAATAATTTCAGTAAAAGTAGACTATTTTATCAAGTAAACCACTTCAGTACACATGTGCCGCGTTAATTAATCGTAAAACGTTTGTTGCAACAATGCTATTGTTAAACGATAATGTTTTCCATTATCGTTCAATAATAACGTTGTTACAGCGAATGTTTTATGATTAATGCAATATATGTACCGAAGAGGACTCGACAAAATATTCTACACACAAAATACTTTACACACGACAAAATATTTTACACACTTTATGTGTGTGTGTGTGTGTTTATAATATATAAATAACTATTTGTTTCAGGAAGAAGTGAGCCAGTAACTCGTGTTCTTTCCCGCCTACATCTAAAGGGCGGACAGAAAAAAACGAGATACGTCGTCGCCAATCGCCAGCAGCCTCAACGACGATGCCGACATCGTCATCAACACAGCGTGTGGCGACGGCGACGGCGACGCAGAAGTCAATGACGATGCCGATGCCAACATCGTCATCAGCAGCGTATATGACAACAGCGACGACGCAAAGATCAATAGCGGCTGTAGGGACGAAGCCGATACCGACATCGTCATTACCAGAGTGTGCGGCGCCGGCGACGACGCACCAGGAGAAAGAAAATCTTCAAAATACTTCAAATACAAAAGTAAGTAATTATTAGTAATTACCGCACTACTTATATATACTTTTTTTCACTGTATGCAGATGTTAATAATATATATACGCATGGACTTTTGTAAAATTTATTAAAAAAAATACATTAGACATGCAAAGTTTTATTAAAATTTTAACGGTCAGCTATAAATATTTAAAATAATTAGAGCACAACATTTTTCATTTTTTCATTCGTATTAATTTTTAATTTAACAATATTTTGATATATTACGATAATTGAAAAACGCCCTATGTATCTGTAAAATGTATTTGTTACAGTTTGTTTGTTTGTTTTTTTTCTTATATAATTATTCATTATGTCTTACTTCATATGATTCAGCGGATTAATCAGGCCGTTCGTCGCGCAGTCGCAAAGGAAAGGAAGAGAATAAAAAAAAAAGAATTTCATAAAAGAAAGGCATCAGCGTGATACGCGGCACGTACACCACCGGCACCTATACCACCGGCTTATATACCACCGATTTATACATCGCCACACACACAATCATTTTATCCATCGATCTATGTGCCACCGATCACCTATGCACCACCAGCTTACGCGCAACCATTACCATCTTACGCGCAACCATTGCCATCTTACGCGCAACCATTGCCAGCTTACGCAGGTCCGAATTTTATGACACCAGCTTACAATGCGCCGCATCATATATATTTTCGGCCTCATTTTTGAACTTTTAATTTTATTTACGTCCTGTTTGATTTTGATTATATCGATATATCGATTCGATTCAGTTTTAGTTTTCTGCTCAAATTCTCTGTAAAAAATCGAGCGAATCATAATTCACTGTCTTTATTAGTAAGTAAGTGCTTACTAAGTTAGTAATTGTAAGTGTACTGGTTGTAAGTATACCTGTAAATTACTAATTATAAGTGCGTAGAAAGCGTCCAATTCTCGTTGCGCATCATAACCGTTCGCATTTCGAGTTGTCGCGATTTTCGAAATGTCTCGACGTACCACGCTTATAACAAGCCTCAAACTATGTATAAATACATATAAAAATATATTGTCATAAATATTATTTACTGTTCATTTTTAACCTTATATCTTGTATTCCTTATATCTTTCAATCTATTCCAGTCCATTTTTTTCGTCCATTCCTTTTCTTCATCCTCATTTATAAAGCAAGCATAATACGTAGAAATTTGTTTAATGCAACTCAAATGTAAATATTGCTTTTGAACATATCATATATTTGCATATGTATACAATTCCTAAAAATGAGGCAAATACTACAGCACTGCTACAATACTGCTGTCTGTTAGATTGCTGTCTTTATCTAACATCGTTCGTGCTATAACACTGTTTTTACACAAATGCTATTTTCTAACATGAAAATGACTACAGAAGAGAAAAGCATAACGTTATTGATAATGCTCGTGTAATATAGCTGCTAATATTATCATTCTATAGAAATTTCAACACATCCTCTATCTCAATATGTCTGAACTGCTGTTTTTCGTTCTATTATACCTACACAC
This sequence comes from Formica exsecta, assembly GCF_003651465.1. NCBI lineage: Eukaryota > Metazoa > Arthropoda > Insecta > Hymenoptera > Formicidae > Formica > Formica exsecta. Next base: position 41,929 of record NW_021852008.1, read on the forward strand.
ACGCACACATACGCACGAATCGTTGTACAAATTATATTTTTATATTAGACTTCTAATCTCGATTAAAGGGTAAACAGTGTTTTTTTCGTGTAGTTCAATCCCAGGAAACTTGTTTACACGTTCGTACAAAATGTATAGCTTTTATATAAAGCATGTATTATGATGAGTTGACAGCAATCGTGGAGAAGTATTTTCAATTCTGTCAAATGAATGCGACGAAAGACTAGAAGTACGAAAATAGTAATTTTATCGGTAATACAGACGGTTGAGGGATCCCCTTAAAGCTGTAGATTCATCTAGGAAAGATAGTATTGTTGCGTCCCTGCGAGTCGTCTGTGGTAGTTAATCCTGAAGTTGCTCCCGTCTCTAAGAGATCATCTCCAAACACGCCGCTAAGGCTTGTTGTAAAGCAACGGCGGACATCTTGAGAGAGAGATCGGCCATTTTGGGTCTCGCGACGGATGTCATTCCGGGCGGACATATTTGAGATACGATTACCGTTATTACCCGTTCTGTGTTCCTTGTTTAATTGTGTGTTCTGTGTTATTATTAAAGTTCCTTTTGTTCTTTTAAAAGAGTGTTAATCATTTACGTCGCGGTACGCGAGTGTCGTTTGTGTCGCGCGTGTTCGAGTATTATCGATGTCGACGCGCGGACGCAACAGTATTATAAAATTCATTATGTTTAAATAAGCAATTGTGCCGTCAGTATTGGCGATTTGTTTTAAATGACTGATTACAGATGAGGAACACATCTTTTCTCCTGCAGAATAATTCATTTTATCTTCTCCTTTTAATTCCCAAGAAGTTAGAAGATGTTTATCTTTCGAAACCGTTTTCACTAAATAGTGAAGATTATCTACAGTAGCCAAATAATTTCCCATTTGAAGTATTATCCCTTTTTTCAAAAATCTTGTCCGTATTTTAGTTATAATATGTGTTGTATCCTGTACATAACATTCTTCTACTTTATTCATGTTTATTTAAAACCAAGGCCATGCCGTGCTCCACGAGAATATTTGATTGCTTATAATCGGTAAGCAGTTATTAAGACGCATTGCCTTCAAAAAACGAGTGTCACCATGAGATGAAAAATCTGCAATAGTAATACCAAATTTTTTTGCTTCTTTTTTCATAAAAGTCCACTGCTCAAGAATATCTTTTGCATCAAATTTATTATCTGTGCTAAACAGAGATAAGCAATATGCAGGGACATTGCAAGATAAAGATTGAGCCATTATTACATACGCATATGTATTTACTACCAATTTTTAAAAAATTTTCTATAACTTCTGCAGATATAGCAACATATTTATTTTGGTCAGATAAACCATTTTTTAAAGGTAAAACAAATCCAAGCACTTTATTTGACCTAGAATCATATTCAATTTTTCCTGTAATGCGTGTAGCATCTTCGGCAATCCAGACAATTTTTGAAGCTTTTCTTTCCTTTAAATGCTGCACTAAACCATTAAAATCTATTTCGCCTTCCTCAGTATGTCGACGTTTACTATATAAATATCTATTTATCATAAAGTACTTATTGAAAGTAATGCGTTTGGTAAATTTGCATGTAACGTCTCATATAGTAACCTTCCCCCTACGTAATAGAGATAGATGCTCAATTTTTTCGTAGTTTTATCATAGGAATTTCTGTTTGCACTTCCCGAATTTTTTAATGATATGTCTACAAATGTCTTCAAAAAATTATTTATAGTTAATCCATTATCTTTAATAGCAGAATCTATTTCTGAATTTTTTATTTTAGGTAAAAGATTTTCCATTACTTCGAAATTATCACATACAATTTTGGCAATTTTTTCAGCTAAAATAAAATAATCTGTTATGAGAGGTTGATTAGGATTTAATTTTTCTCGAGCTCTCTTTGGTAATTGTTTCGAATAAGGCCTTTTCTGAATTTTGAGAAATATGATCGGATCTCTCGGTAAAACTCTTTGTTGTGATCCCAACAGTGATAATCAGTCGGGAGAGCCCGACCCCCATCTCCCCACCTCCCAAAAGAACGAAAAATCCCCAAAATTCCCGAAAATTAGGTAATTATGTACTATAAAGTCCTCTCCACAAACTAAATTTTAGTTTTAAATCAGCAATAGGTTTGGGTTAGGTTATATCTTTCGGAAGTGAAGCCCCCTCTACGGGGGGGCGGAACCCACTGCGTTCGCGCATACACTTTTCCATCCACACAACAATTTTGGGGTGGACCTCGCTAAAACCACATTTTAGTTTTAAATCAGAAATAGGTTTAGGTTAGATTATATCTTCCGGAAGTGGAGCCCCCCCGTAGGAGGGAGCGAAACCCATTGCATCCATGCATACACTTTACCATTCACACAATAATCGTAGAGTGGACCTCGCTTCGCGTGGAAAGTTGTAAATTCACGTGGAAACGTACAATTATAGATTTCATTTCACTGTAAACAGGGGGCGGTATTCCACATGGGTTTACAATTTTCCACGCAAAACGGGGACTATCCTACACCGACTCCTGCTTAGAGTGCAAAACGAGGTCTATAATTGTTTATTTCCGCATGGACTTACAACTTTTCATGCAAAGCGAGATTCATCCTTGACACCGACTCCTATTTACAGAGCGAAACGAGGTCATATTTGTTATGATTTTGTTCGTCGAGTGTAGTCCTCCGTCCTATTTCTTTTCCGCTCTTATTCTGCCTTATGTAAACATGAGTACGAAACATTGAGAACTCTATTTGGATAAGAAAATAAACCGACAGTGTTCCTTAGTACACAAACTGAGATACTTGTGCTTAAACACTATGGATTGCGAAGGCTGTATTTTTAAGCTAAAATCTTTTCTGCGGATCACAATGCATTAATTGAATTTTTGAAGTTACATAACGTGATTAAAAAATCAGTTAATTGTTCTATTTGTGGGGAAGCAGCAGTTTTCAATAATGAAAAAATGTAGTGGAGATGCAAGATCCAAATTTTATCATGTTCATTTAGTGCAACAATTCGTAAAGGCACATGGTTCAAAAATGTAAATATTTCCATCGAAGCAACTTGCACATTTATTGGATACTTTGTGACCTTCAGTCCACGCCAAAAATTTCTAAAGATGGAATTGGACATGAGTTCACTTACTGTTGTCGATTGGTCGAATTTTATTCGTGAAGCTATCTTGTCGTGGTGTATCGAAAATTCGAAGCAAATCGGCGGGCCGAATCATATTATGGAAATCGACGAAGCGAAATTCGGCAGGAGAAAATACCACCGGGGACGTATTATTGATGGACAGTGGTTTTTTTGGCGGGTATGATAGAGATTCGCAAGTCATTCCTGTTCCAAACAGAACAACTGCAACATTGCTGAATGTGATAAAAGCGAATATTTTACCAGGATCAACGATTATATCCAATTGTTGGAAAGCAAACAATTGTTTGGATATGGAAGGATTTCAGCATCTAACAGTTAATCACACGTACAATTTTGTAGATCCCGATACAGGAGCGCATACGCAAAATATCGAACGCACCTGGCGAGAAGTTCGCTCTAACATTCCGCGTTACGGACGCCGCGAACTTCATATGGACGGTTACATCGCTGAATTTTATTTCAAACGAAAATATCCAGACCATACTCAACGGTTCGATAAGATCTTTAAAATCATCGCGATCGATAATGAATTACACCAAGATGATGGAACACAACAGACATAACTCTCTTATCTCCACCGGTCCTTTTCAGGACAAAATCGGCCCTTTTAAGGGCTACCATATATTTTTAACGTAAGAAAGCCACATTGCAAAATTATTCTCAGAGTCATAACATATATCAAGGTCAAGATCTTCGGAGCTGTCTCCTTTATAGTACATAATTATCTAATTTTGGGTAATTTTTGGGGTTTTTCGTTTTTTGAGGGAAGGGGGTGATGGGGGTCGGGCTCCCTCGACTGATTATCACTGTTGGGGTCACAACAAAGAGTTTTACCGATAGATCCGATCATATTTCTCAAAATTCAGAAAAGGCCTTATTCGAAACAATTACCCTCTCTTTAATCTCTCAGATCTTTGATATTTCAAACTTCTCCATTTATCACAGTTTACTTGACTGGCATCTAAATCTGTATCTGCAAACTCAATATCGTGAATTACTTTCACATTTGAAAATTTTGATAGCGTTTTTACTACATAATCAGTAATACGATTTTTTTTGATTAACAAATGATTTAGTTGCAGATAATCTGTTTTGAATGTGTTTTTTAAGTAAATGCATTTAAAAGTTAGAATAAAACCAACGTTTTGATCTTGAAGCTTTTTTAGCAAATTTAGATATATTATAACTTGCACCACAAAAACATTTTATAACACAATTCAATTCATCTGCATCTAATCTTGTTCTTATAATTATGTTATCAAACGGTTCTCTTAAAGCTTCCCATCCATCTTTGATTACTTTGCCTTGTGTCCAAGAAACAATTGCTCTTCGTATTCGTGCATTTCCTTCTGTTATGTCCTGGCGACTCCACGATTCCTTTCTTCCGCGACGTTGCGGTAACGATCGTCAGTTGGTGATAAGAACGAACCGTTCAATAAACAAAGCATCTTGTCCCATACGTTTCTTTTAAACACTGTCATTTGTCAGTAACTACATCCACGAGTATCCGTGAGAAAGACGCAAAGAAATCGGTGATGGAAACCATGCCGGTCTCGAGATAAATAAAAAATAACAGCCACCCCTTGCAGTAGAATTTCCGGCGGAAGAACAAGGAGATAACAAGAACTTTTAACGAAATGTTTAATAAACGCATTAATAACCTGCATTAATACTGATAATAATTTTCTAACGGACAAGTAATAAACACAGCTGCATCAACGTTGACAAAAATAATTATAAGGAAATAAGACCCTTTTCTGATCAGATCATGTGCGCAAGGATCCTCCGGAAAGGCTAATGTTTAAGGAACTTTTGAACTAATATCGAACTCACCAACCGACGATCAGCACGGGTAAAAATACGAAAATACACACAACCCTTCCTCTTTCCCCCTTTCACTACTCCCCGAGTTACTCCCCTAGTTATTCTCCAATATATCCTTCGGAACCATCTTCTCCCGAACTGCCGCTTTCCCCCCGATCGTTCTCGTTGTCAACGATCATCCTTGACGATTCACCCCCTCCTTCTCCTCCTTCCGAATTAGACGAGTTCGAGAAGGCATTGCAGGATTTCTGCAACGAATTCCCTGATTTGGAGGACGAATCCTGCTATCAATCTCCACCCCTCCTCTTTCCCCTCTTGAATCCGACGAATTCGAGCGAGCACTGGAAGAGTTCTGCAATGAACTCCCGGATCTCGATGACGAATCCTCATACCAATCCTAGAATTACGCAATCAACCTCCTAATATTCCTACACACTCTCACTCACACAAGTTGTTTTATTTTCTATTTCTAACAGATATTTTATAATAACCAGTCAGAAATTCAATATTAATAATAGAATCTTGCCTCATTATTCTGACTGATGTCCTCCGTACGATTGTAAGACCCGCGAATAAACAAACACATACCCACACACACACACACACCCATAACACACACACACACGCATATTAAAATAATAATTGTTCTCATCATTTTGATATAATGTATATCAACGTAGTTTAATTTATTATGAATAAATTTATATTCTAATTTAAATCCAATCTTTATTAACCCCTCTCATTCTCCAGTCAAAAGATCGCATCTGGTCCCATCCCGCGTAATAGAGATTAAATTATTTTACCAAAAAGGGACCGCCGAGCGAACTTACGAAAAACAGAGTAATAGCGACCCTAACGGTCGTTTACCTGATTTTCGGACCGTCAAGTTCGTTCGACCCGATTCTAACGCTTCGAGACGTTTAACTTCGGGATAAAGATAGTGGTTGCGCCATTCCACTGACTCATCCTTCCTCGAGTCTGGACGTAATACTTCCAAAATTGTGGATTCCAATGCTTCTTCAGATATCGATAAATTATCATCCATTATTTCTTTGCTTATTATAGAAGATGACTGAAAAGTTGAGGTGCTTGCTTGATTTGGGTTTGAATTCAATTGAACCAATATCTGGCTCTTCTTCCCAGTTTTTTTGGTTGGCTTTTCTTTCAATCTATATATATTTCCTACGGTATCTTTATGTAATAACTTCTTTTTATATTATTCCGAAAGAAGAGATATTATGTGTTTATATCCGGGCACTATCTCAAATAGTGAAGGGTTCTTCCAATACAGGCCATAATACTTTGGTAGATCTTTTTTGTCTATAATTTTATGTAACTCGTTTCTTGCAAACGATACAATGTCTTTAATATCAGAATCGTTTATATTAGATATAACGATCTCAGTCTCAAAACCATTAACTATTAATAAGTTCTTTAAAGTTACAGGGATTTTTATGTTTAAAGACATTTCAGCTTCAGCAAAAACATCAGTTTCTGAAGAATTGATTAATTTTTGCTGAATGTTATCTATTTAATGCCTGCCATCTGTAAAGTATATATTTTTGATATATAAGTAGATGATTAAATATTATAAATAAAGTTATAAGAAATCTGTGGAAACTTTTCCAGATAAAATAATCTGCTATTATAGTTTGATCAGTTTAGAGATTAGGTACATATTCTCTCTTTATGTATATCATATGTATATTTATAAGAATAATATTAAAACTGATATATATGAACTGATATTTACCTTAACAATAGATTTGTACAGAGACTTTATTCAAATATCACAGAAAGTTATAGAAATATTGCGTCGTCCAATGTATTCTGATATAAGATCGTAGTGCAGTCGTAGAACAATGACGAGCTGACAGATAGCAGCGCTGACCGATCGCAGCGCTGACCGATCGCAATGCCCCACGGATAGCATCGTGAGCGCAACTTGTATAATTTACTCAACATTCACACTTTTTTACATGTTGTAAATATAATGTTTGACATAAAACAATTGTCATTTAAAAAAATGAAGCGTAACAATGTGATTTAATAATGCCCACTAATGTCCATTAATGCCCAAGTAATGTCTAATAATGCCCACTAATGCTCTAGCAATGCCTAATAATGCCCACTAATGCCCTAGCAATGCCTAGTAATGCCTACTAATGCTTCGAATCTGTACACCGTAATGCCCTCAGCGGTTTACCCCTCGGCTGGAATTGAGCAATTAAAAAAAATGAGAAATAAAATAGGCGTTCTCGCAACTATGATTCTCGAAGTTATCATAGCTTGAGCATTTAGTTTAGTTTAAATTACATATGAATTTAGCATTAGTCAAAGCAATGCACCTCTTTATCAGCATAAATATTATTCTTACTATTTCTAAGGATCAAGTGGCACGAATTTCAAAAACCGAATTTTGTTAATAGACTTCCATTAAACGCAAAGTAACAGTAACATAATATCAATGTAACAAGCCGTGTACGTAACAGTTACATTTTTGAGTGGGAAATTACAACATTGATATTAGGCTATTGTTACTTTATGTTTATTGGGCTCACAAGCAGATGACGCCAATTGCAAAATCGATTTTCGAATGAGTCATAGCTCGTTCGATAGGATATACATAGAGGATGAAAACCCTAAAGGGATTTGAGTGAATGGACCTTTGTTTAAGAGAAATCGCAAAGCAAAGTTTGGCTCACGGAGCTGCGCCACACATGAACCGAAAATTTATACTCATTTTCAGCGAGGCGGCGTAGCTGAGAGAACTATGGCTTTCGCCCCCGTGCTTTTTATGCCGGCAGCGAACGTTCGAGGGGAGCAGTGCACTTGGACACAGTACAATTGGACACGATGCAAATGGACACGTTGCAAATGGACACGAAACTTTGTACACGCTTCAATTGGACACAGTGCATTTGGACACAATAATTTTGAACACAGTAGCTTTTGGACACAGAAAAAAATTTATTTGGACACCGTTCAGTTGCACACCGGTCAGTTGCACATCGTTCAGTTGCACACCGTTTAGTTGGACACATAAAAATGCACATCGTTCAGTTGGACACCTAAAAATGCACACCGTTCAGTTACACACCGCTTAGTTGCACACCGTTCAGTTGCACATTGTTCAGTTGCACACCGTTCAGTTGCACACCGCTCAATTGCACACCGCTCAGTTGCACACCGGTCAGTTGCACACCGCTCAGTTGCACACCGCTCAGTTGCACACCGCTCAGTTGCACACCGCTCAGTTGCACACCGCTCAGTTGCACACCGCTCAGTTGCACACCGCTCAGTTGCACACCGCTCAGTTGCACACCGCTCAGTTGCACACCGCTCAGTTGCACACCGCTCAGTTGCACACCGCTCAGTTGCACACCGCTCAGTTGCACACCGCTCAGTTGCACACCGCTCAGTTGCACACCGCTCAGTTGCACACCGCTCAGTTGCACACCGCTCCCCCCCCCGTGTGTGTATGTGTGTGCAACTGAGCGGTGTGCAATTGAGCGATGTGCAACTGAACGATGTGCAACTGAGCGGTGTGCAATTGAACGGTGTGCAACTGACCGGTATGCAACTAAGCGGTATGCAATTGAACGGTGTGCAACTGAACGGTGTGTAATTGAACAGTGTGCAACTGAACGGTGTGCATTTTTATGTGTCCAACTGAACAGTGTACATTTTTATGTGTCCAACTGAACGGTGTGCAACTGAACGGTGTGCAACTGACTGGTGTGCTACTGAACGGTGTCCAAATGAATTTTATTCTGTGTCCAAAATTATTGTGTCCAAATGCACTGTGTCCAATTTAACCGTGTGCAAAGTTTCGTGTCCATTTGCAACGTGTCCATTTGCACCGTGTCCAATTGTACTGTGTCCAAGTGAAGGCCACTCGCGTTCGAATCCCGCCGACGACTGCTTCGCTTCATGTTCGTTTTTTTTCTTTTTTCCTAGTGTAAGGACATATAATAAATATTTTGTTACTCATTATTCATCTTTTTTTAATGTATTTTGTTTTTCTGTGTGAAATTAAGGAAATTTCAGGCTGTTTGAATGTAAAACAAAATGAAAACATAGTTTTGCAGTCATGTGAGCTGACTATATTTTTCATACAATGTTTAACTGTTATCTATATCAAAATTTTCTTAGATCACAAATTGAATATTTATTTAGGGCATTTACTTGATTCAAATAATTTTCTTTTACCACGCAGTGCTTTTGATCTTGCCTTGACCGGCCGGATCGTGCTTTTGATCTTGCCTTGACCGGCCGGCTCGTGCTTTTGATCTTGCTTTGATCGGCCGGATCGTGCTTTTGATCTTGCCTTATAACTTAAAAAGTACTTAACGAAGAGGTACTTAATTATAGGGTCTTGGAAAGCTCTCGATGTAAGCTAGAAGAATATGTAATGAAAAGTAGGTAGTTCTATTTAAGAAATTAAAGTTGACCTTCACATGACCTTCAAGCAACTATTCAAGGTCAAACTAATGGCACCATCTTATGTCGTCTTTGAAACCATACAACTTTTGTCTGAAACATTTTTTTCTACAATGAAAAATAAAAGTTATTTGGGGTGGGACATTAAAATGGGACACCCTGTATAAGTTGGTCAGTAACGCCATCTGAACTTTTCTCTCGCTTACTCTCTCGTTTTTCGTTCTCTCTCTAACTGATTGATATATGTAGCAATAAATAATAACCCAAAATAATATATTTTAATGAAAAATATATAGAGATAAATTGTTAATAATATATTTAAAAAAATAAAAAAAATAAAAAAATAAAGATAAATATAATTAATTATGCTATATACAACATATTATATGTAACAGATAGATAATATTTATTCTAATTTTTTGGAATTACAGAAAGGACTTGGTTGGACTTGCTTTACGAAAAAGTTCCTATCCATACGCATACCATCACATTGCTGAAACTAATGTCTAGTCCCCCATCCTACGCGGATTTTCCCTTTTTTCTTTCCTACCTCTTTCCTTTTTCCTTTCCACTCTCTAAACCACCTATTACCCTGTACCGTCTCCTTTTTGCCCAATATATCCTTTACCTCTGCCCTACTGCTGCTCTTTCACGAGTACTGCTCTAATAAATGCTCAAACTTCTTTCCTTGTACATATATTGCATTTCCTTTTTTTCTTGCAACCAGTACTTATTTCTCCTCTCTTTATTCCCGCACCTAGGCCTTGTTCTCTTCTTTCGACTTCCTCTTTCCCCCTCCTTTTTAAGTATATTGGCAGCCCTACAACCCTTCTTGTATCACCTGTTATATCTAGCTCGATCTATTAATATCTCTTGCTCTCCTAATTGTAGACCTCTATCTATTCTGCTTAGTTCTGCTACAATCCTCCTGCCCCCTCCATTGTTCTAGTTCTTCTTCTCTTACCCCACATCTCCTCAAACATTCATTTCTTTCCAACATTCTTTTCGTTATAGTTCTTCTTTCTTCCCTCTTCTTAATACATTCCTCTATCCATTTTCTTTGCCCCCTGCTCTGTTCTTGCTTTTTCTTCAAAATTTATCGCCAACTATACCGTTCCTATCCTCATCTTCTCTCTTTTGGTTTTTTCCATGACCACGTCGTTTGGCGTGCATCTATCAAAACCTAGTGACCACTTAAGATAGCCAGCGCTCGACGTGACACTCGAGCCTGCCGGCAATACCTGGCCGCCTGACCTAACTTTAGATAATAGGTGCATGTACAGACCGCGCTGTAAATATAATCGCATGATAGAGATAAGTCCGCTAGTTCTAAGTCTCGTAGTCCTAGACCTGCTAATTGTAAGGCCTGTTAGTGCTAAGTCCGCTAGTTGTAACTGCATCCTAGTCTTAAGGCCTGTTCGTACTAAGTCCGCTAGTTGTAACCGCATGCTAGTAATACGACCTGTCTAGTACTAAGTCCGCTAGTTATAAGACCTGCTAGTAATAAGCCCTGTCTAGTACTAAGTCCGTTAGTTATAAGGCCTGTGTGTAATAAGTCCTCTAGTTCTAATCGCGCCGTCCATATATGTAAATAAAACCGGGAACGATTGCACGCCGCACCTGTCTTGCGCTTCTCACCGCTTTGCGACCATCGCTTCGCCCCTGCGCGTTGCGCAGATCCTACTACCAGCGACCGCCTTCATCGCACGCTATCGCCAGACCCTGCACGCTGTATCTATCTTTCTCTAACTAAATAAAGTATCGTTTCTACCTATACTGTGTCTCGTAAGCTTGAGTCTCCCCTCCTTTCGAACCCGGACACCGACAAGCCGATCCGAGCGTCGAGCGAGGTGACCGCGTTACATATCTATGGAAATTATCAATAAAAAATATCACAAAGATCGTGTTCACAAATCGGAGAAACGACAAAAATATATTAGTTGCGTTTTCACGAGAATTCTTTCCCTTATATGTTTTTCGTAACTCCTATTTCTTTAAAATATGAAACCCAAGTCTTCGAACACCTTTACTTCTTGAATCTTTTGACTTTTCCAATATCAATTTTTCTCCTTTGCTACTCCCCCTTCCTTTCTAAACCTATCTTTTATTTTTCCACATTTGATGAAAGCCTCTTCTTCTCCAAATACCTCTCCAGCTTGATCTTCTCCAACGTCTTCTCCTTTCTAGCCAGCAGAACAACATCATTGGCGTAAGCCAACATCCAGATTCTTCCCTGGCCGATTCTTATACCTCCAACAAGCCCTCTGGCCATCTCCTCTTCCAGCTCAGAGATAAAAATCAAAAAATGTCCACGTCTTTAGATTTCTTTCTGCTTTTCTCTTCTTTCTGGTACACTTTCTATCCCACCATTTTTTGTAACCCATTTTTTTCTCCATTTAATTCTCTTTTTTACTACTGTTTCTTCCACTTTTACTCTTAGTTCTTCCCATTTCTCCTGTAAGTTCCCCTCTGTCAGACTTATCTTCCCTGTTCTATCCGCGAAGCTCCTTGTATTTTTTTCGTCCCAGCACTATATTATCTTCTCGACCTTTCTTTTACCTTCCATCCTCCCTCTTTAACTCTACTTTTGATAACCATACACTAGTCAGAAGCAGGTGATCGGATCTATCCTATTCTCTACCTTAAACATTTCTAACAGATCCCAACCCTCTATGCTCACCAGCAAATAACATAGATCGGCATAATTTTGCGATCTGAAAAAAAGAAATAGTTTCCTATAGATTTTTGTGCGCTGAATCCAAATCCGCAAAGCAAAATGGCCTTAATCCATGTCAGGTTTTTGAGAAAAATGGAGTTAAAACACCCAAAAATTTTTACCATCTTTGAAAATTCGTATCAGACAAAACCGATATGCAAGAGACTTCAGACAGGACTCAAATGAAAGCTTGAACATTGTACTTTAATACAAAAATTTTGAATCTTTTACCGCAGATACCATCAAACCTCAGGCGCGCTTTGTTTTTAGATGTAGTTGCACATGTAGAACGATTGCCCCATGCAGTCCAACTGCAAAACTATTGATCATAGTAAAAATTCCAGTAATGAATTTAATAAATGAAAATGGAAGATCATATTTTATTATATTTGTAAAAAATTATCTTTTGGAAATCGTTTAAACAATAATTTTTTTAACAAATGAACAAAAAACGTTTTTAATGCGATCCAGCGCTTTTAATTGTATATTAAACTTATGATTAAAATTTTTATTGTTTGCAACGGTTTTTCAATCGGATTGCATGGGGCAATCGTTTCTCCACTTGACACAGTGCGATTACATCTAAAAACAAAGCGCGTCTGAGGTTCGATGGTACCTACGGTAAAAGATTCGCTATTTCTATATTAAAGTACAATGTTCAAGCTTTTATTTGAGCCCTATTTGAAGTCTTTTGCATATCGGGTTCATCAGCTACAAGTTATCAAAAATGGTATAAAACGCGTTTTTGGGGGGTTTCAATCCCATTTTTTCGTAAACCTGACGTTAAAAACCATTTTGCCTTGTAGATTTGTATTCAGCGCACAAAAAAACTATAGGAAACTACTCGTTTTTTCCAAACCGCAGAAAAAATATATAATTATGCAGACCTGTGTAATTTGTGACCGATGAACTTATTATAACATATGTGACTACAAACATATGTGATTATAAACATATATAAATTCTCCTTCTTTGTCTCTTTGCTTCACTCTGTTAGCCATACACGATCCTCTGTCCTCCACCCTGTTGTGCCTCCATGGAGATACAGAGATTTTGTTGGGATCGTTGTCCAGTTGGAACTTAGGAGCTCAGGGTCGCACAGGGTCTTCTCACCGTTTTCATTAAATATGTAATCGTGTTAGAATAAAAGTCGTTTATTCAGATACATTAGCTTTAAATCTTCTTTTCTTTCTCGCACTTCAACTCGGCTTATCGCGGTATAGAGCTTTGCGTGCCTGATATCGCGGCTGCCGTCGTGAGATCAACTGGGACGTTCGTTATTATTAAAACGATTACAATTGTCCGTCTCGTGGTTACTTTTATTAAGCTCGACGGTACGGTATAGTTTTATAATTTTGTCTGCTTCGTGTGATTTTATGATTAGGATTGCCTGGCGCTCGTTCGAGGTGGGTAGTTTTATCACCTCCTGTTCGATTTGTTTTCGGAGGGGATAGCTTAGCGACAGGACCATAGGTGGTCGTGTCGCTCGATTTCGGGTGGAAAAAACCCGGATGCAAGCTACGTATATTCTTTGCTTGCATTTCCGGCGCGTCGTTCTTCAAGTCTCGCGATCGCGTGGCCTCCGCGCGTGGCTCGCTTTGTCAGCGATTGCGCTCATAACTTTATACGTCTTCCTCGACTTCGAGTTATAGTCGGAAGACGTTAAATAATATTTAATAATTAATAATTATACTAATTTGGTTATAGCCGTTTTGGGCTATAACAATGCAATGAAAAATAAGGGGTTCTATTTAAGAAATTGAAGGTGACCTTCATGTGATCTTCAAACGACTATCCAAGGTCACACCAATAACACCATCTTATGTCCCCCTCAAAGTAAAAAAACTTTTGTATGAAATATTTTTCTCTACGATCGTTCCCTGCAAAGTTACGAGGAGTGATAGCTTAAAATGGGACACCCTGT
>NW_021852008.1:56295-57754 GCF_003651465.1 Formica exsecta
GCGTGCCTGATATCGCGGCTGCCGTCGCGAGATCAGCTGGGACGTTCTTTATTATTAAATCGTTTACGTTAGTCTGTCTCGTGATTGCTATTGTTCATTTATTCGCACTACGTAATTGTATGATTATAACTGGTTCGTGTGATTTTGTGATTAGGACTGCCTAGCGCTCGTTCGAGGTGGGTAGTTTTATCACTTCCTGTTCGATTAGTTTTCGGAGGGGATAGCTTAGCGACAGGACCATAGGTGGTCGTGTCGCTCGATTTCGGGTGGAAAAAACCCGGATGCAAGCTACGTATATTCTTTGTTTGCATTTCCGGCGCGTCGTTCTTCAAGTCTCGCGATCGCGTGGCCTCCGCGCGTGGCTCGCTTTGTCAGTGATTGCGCTCGTAACTTTATACGTCTTCCTCGACTTTGAGTTATTGTCGGAAGACGTTAAATAATATTTAATAATTAATAATTATACTAATTTGGTTATAGCCGTTTTGGGCTATAACAACCCATTCCAACAGCTTCTCTCCCTTCCTATTAACCCTTTTGTCTTTTGACCTTCTTTTTTCTACCACACCATTTTTGTACACCCCTCCTGCTTCTCCAGTCCAAAGTTTAAGTTTCCTCCGATTACCAGTAAATTTTCTGGATGCCGCTGTTCAGAGTTAATAATATCATCTTTAAATTTTTCTAGACCATCTTTAGCGTATACTGCGTCAATTATCCACTTGTAGCCATCTCCAGGTCCTTTCCATCTAACTTCTCTTCTATCACAATCTGCCTCCTGTGTCATCAAGACTCTTTTCCTAACCCCTACAATTATACTGCCACTTCCCCTACCTCTACTCTGTTCTCTAATCGCATATTGCACGTGTCAATCAAACTTTAACGGTAAATTCTTTTTCCAATCTTCTTTCCCATCCTCCTTTATCCGTGTCTCCATCAAGCCTACGTAGTCTTGTTGCCTTATAAAGTCCCAAAAGTTTACTCCTTCCCCTTTAGCACCGCTATATTCCAGAAATTTATTCTAATCTTTATGATTTTCGCAATAATTATTGAGACGTTAATTAAAAAAGATCGACCAATGCGCGCGAGTATCAGCGCGCTGCGAGAAAGGACGGCCCACGCGGCATCGCGGTTGGGTTCCCATGCGTGTAGCATGCGGAGAGGCCATTCCCTTCTTTTATCCTTCTATCTTGTGAGCAGCGGTTAATTTCAGGCAGCGGCGACCATTCTTATTGATTATAAAGTAAATTCGATTTTAGCGTGAAATGATATTACCCAGCGTGCTCCTTGCACCGAATCGGGCCTCCCCTTCGTTCTTGGCGCCCAATTCCTTTCTCCAATAACTGCTGCCGGGTGAGACCCCGTACTCGCAAATCCTGTTCACCGCCTGTACGCTATCTACTACAAATGCACGACAATATTCGCAGGGTCACGTCCGAACCCGTGCTCGGGTCGCTCTCTTTCC
>NW_021852008.1:57953-58988 GCF_003651465.1 Formica exsecta
TTATCTACCCAAATTTTAAACTATCAATCTGATATCTGAATTCCCTATATTGGGATTGCATCAGAAATTAAACTGATAGGAATAATTACATTTTTAATCTCCTGCCAATTGCTCTTTGCAAGCTTTATATAATTCTCATGACTGAAAGTCAAATACGAGATGAGGCGCATCGCGCGTCGCATAGCGGTAAATAAACGAACTAGCGGCTGAAGTATTGTTCGGGAGTCGACCTCGACGAGATCGCCCAAATCTTTCAGATACGCTCAGAGTTGAGCGAGAAGCAATGTGTAGCGCGAATCCGTAGATTCGCTGGAGAAATAGGAGTTGAAAGATTACTCACGTGAGCGTAGTTTTAAGAACGTTTATTAGAAAACACCGGGAGCGAACCTCGACACGTGTCCCGCGACTAAGATCGGAAATCTTCTGAATGTCCTTCGATGACCTGCCCTTCTCCGCGTTTTGGAAATCTTGAAGGACTTCTTGCTAGAAGCCCTCGCGAGAACGAAAATCTTGCGCACTGACGCCGGATGGTTTTTAGCGCGAGGCAGAGGACAGACGCGATGCGGTGAACGATCGGCGGTTCTCGAACTCCCCACTTACAATTTAACAATCTTCACTAACAAAAAAAAGCGATTAAACGATTTTACCATAAAAAACTGATTGCCACGATAATATGGTGCGATCATGAGCGAGATACTTCGGTTTGAAATTGAATAGAACGCGAATTTGACTATGAGTAGCATGAATTTACCGTTTAAATTTATCGACTAAATTCAACGTTTCAATCTTGAACAAGTGTGAACTATCTTTTTGTAAAGTTTTGAAATGTTGCGCGCAGTAACATTTTTCATGAAATATTAAATAAATAATAATTTTGGGTATAGATAAACATGCACATCAAATTCAATTATTAATATTAAACAATATTTCATAGCTTTGTAATATAATAATACCGTATTTTCAAGGGTTTTGAACAGAAAGACATGTAAACTTTATAAGTATCATAAAATATTTATTATTTTCCTTATATAAATA
>NW_021852008.1:63313-66721 GCF_003651465.1 Formica exsecta
ACAAAATATTTATTATTTTCCTTGTATAAATACGATAATTTTAATATTGACATATTTTAACAACATTAGTTAATTGATCAGTAAATAACCTTAAAAAGACGATTAAATGACGTTATTTCTGTGTCGATAATATGTCGTCAAAAATATCACGTCTGAGTTACGTCATTATTTAGTCGACTGACGTCATATGATAAGAAATGACCTTAAAATGACGGTATAATAACGACATCTTGCTACCTGGGATATGGTCACTATACTGTATTTTTTTCAACTTTTTTGCTAATTTGTTTCAACATTTTATTATTTAAAAAGTTTTATTATTCGAAATGATTTTGCAAATCTTACTTTACATTCATAATTAGTGATCCAAAAAACTTCTACATCTTGCATTAAATTTTGTTTCTTATGCATTTTTGTTGTACTTATAATGGTAGAAGGTTGAATATTGAAAGGGTATTAACTACCCGTAAAACCGCTTATGGGCACAAATGAAAAAATACGGGTCAAATATTTTTGGTAGTTCTACATTTGTGTCAAATTTGAAAAAAATCGGAGTGTAACACTTGAGTAGGTTTCCTTGTAAGCATGTACTTTGCAGTACATATACGATTCCACATGGGTTTGCAACTTTCCACGCAAAGCGAGGTTCCACGCACACCTATTTGTCTAGTTTTTTAGTAGTGGAGCCCCCCGCAGGGGGGCTGAACCCACTGTTTCCACGCATACACTTTTCCACGCGAAGCGATGTTCCACATGGGTTTGCAACTTTCCACGCAAAGCGAGGTTCCACACAAACCTATTTGTCTAGATTTTTGGCAGTGGAGCCCCCCGCAGGGGTGCGGGACCCACTGTTTCTACGCATACATTTTTCCACGCGAAGCGAGATTCCACATGGGTTTGCAACTTTCCACGCAAAGCGAGGTTCCACACAAACCTATTTGTCTAGATTTTTGGCAGTGGAGCCCCCCGCAGGGGTGCGGGACCCACTGTTTCTACGCATACATTTAAAAAATACGAAACATTATTTTGTTGAATAAAAATTTAATAGTTTCGTTGCATTAAATCATATTGTTTGACCGAAAAATAATTATTATTTGGAATAGTATAGTTTATTTGCTTACCGCTATGCGGCGCGCTATACTTCACTATGCATCTATTCAAATTTCTGTCATCAGTGTATTTGAATAAGGCCTGCAAAATGCGGCTAACATTTAATAACTATTCCTATCAGCTTCATTTCTGATACAATCTCCATAGAGGAGAATTCAGATAATAAACTGATTTTTGGAAAATCGGACAGATAAATGTCCGATATTCACTTATTCAAGTTTTTCTACATGCTATGGCCCTAAGATGCTTCAAAGATTTGATTAGAAAGATGCAGTAACATGCAATTTAACTTTATCTCACTTGTTCTAAGATTTATTTAAATTGTTAGAAGCAACATAATGAATCTTTTAAATAAAAGAAGAATAATATAATTGTTTAAGTTGAAGAAAAAGTGAAATACATTCAAAAAATATTTTATTTAAAATAAATAAATATGTCACTTAAAAATCAAACAATCATCAAGAGACATGGTAATGTCTTGCGCCAAGTCACGCGAAGCTAAAGATCGCGTGTAGCGACAGCGAGGCACCCCGTGTATCTTCACGCGAGTCGATTAGTTGAGAGTACTTGAGATTATTAGATTGCAATAATCGCTAAATGGATCGAGTTTTTACTAGGCTTAATCGATAGCTTGAGTTTGATTTATATAAGTAAAGTATCTTCATTTTCGTTCTATATATAACATAAACCTAGATATTACGATGCAAAGTCCGAAACAGAAAATTTATGAGTAAGAAACGTGTTAGTCTCCTTGGTCGTCCCGGGACAAACGTACGTTTCTCGTTTCTACCGCGTCGCAGTAGCGGCGCTCATAGCTGACAGTACTGTGATAAAATATACCGATGGTAACTATATGTAATCCGTATACCGACTATATCGTTTGATATATCAAATATTATCTGTATACCGACTACATCGTTTAATAAAATCGTCAAATATTATGTATATAGATCAACAAAATGGTTATGTATACATGTTTATGTATACATGTGTATAATTTTATATATATAATATTCCTAGAACATGTAGAGTAAAAAATGAAGACACTTTTCGTATCGTATATACATCGTGTATATACCCAGATAGCCAAGAATGTTAAAATCACGTTTTGCCAAAGCTTTGCGACAAGGTGTGCTTTAATTTTTTGTTTATTTAATATTTCATGAGAAATGTTACTATGCGCAACATTCCATAAACTTTACAAAAAATAGTATTCAACCGCTAGTTCGTTTGTTTACCGCTATGCGACGCGCAAACTCGTATTTGAGATTTGGTCATGAGAATTATATAAAGCTTGCAAAGAGCAACTAACAGGAAATTAAAAATATAATTATTTTTTATCAGTTCAATTTCTGATGCAATCCCAACATAGGGAATTCAGATTCAGATATTGGATTGTTTTGAAAATATTACACATAAACCTAAAATATTTATGTACAGCACGAAAACCTCAAATATTAAAGAACGTGAACTATTTTTAGTATTAGATTTTTAGTATTGGCAGTAAATAATAGAACGCAATCTTAATTTATATTTAAATTTTAGAATTTGTTCTTTTTAACGTGTGAAAAATATCCCTAACATATCCTATAGAAATCCTTAAGGTGTTCCACAGGATCTCCCTGGATTCTCCAGAGGCTAGTGTACGGCTATCATTTACTCTTCCTCAGGACATCCAGAGGAGATCCGAGGATTAAAATAGGATATCCTCAGGATATCCTACATGTATGTCCTGGATGCCCTTTGGACGTCCTAAGGACATCCTTGTGCTGTCTGGGTATATATTGTATATATACAGGTATAATAACGAAACTATAATTAATTTATTAGAAACTCTATTATGTTCTATGTGTTGTTATCTATTTAATATTTCAACTCGGTTCGCGCGTGTACAAATTTATTAATTACATTAGACATTAGTAAAATCGTTATCTCTCGTTCTCTCTCGTTAATTCCTGCGTTCTTTATCTTTCTCTTCTTTTCTCGCGCATTACGCCGTTGTGCATGTGCGTGCATGTATTCGTGCTTAGGGATGAGTACTAATAATAATGCTATATATATATTTGTAACAAATCTGTACAGAGCCAAATAAATCAAAAAGGTTTCGTAAATATTCTTTAGGTTTTTTTCACTATCCAAATAATAAATTTTTTTTCGATAATGATCCCAATAAATTATTTAATTTGACAGCATTTGATGTGAAAAAAAAAGAGTAAATGATTATTGGAACATGCATAAAATGTAAATTTTTGTGATAGTACATATTTCTTATTATGAACCTTATTATATATATATATA
>NW_021852008.1:68835-79822 GCF_003651465.1 Formica exsecta
CGCAGGGAGGGGGGCGGAACATACTGTCTCTACGCATATACTTTTTAATGCGAAGTAAGATTTCACATGGGTTTACAACTTTCCACTTTATATTTACGCAATTGTTTTCGGTTAAAATATTTGTTTAATTTTTATTTTCAGTTGGCGCAATTTGTTGATATCATTATTTTTGTAGGATATATTTGTACAATTTTTTTTGGTTAAAATATTTTTATAAGTTTTTATTTCCAATAATTTAAAATAACACTATTTCATAAATATATATAAATACAGTTCTTCACAAGTGGCGCGTGTACTTGGCGCTTTCTTTTTACCTTTTTTTAAAAAGGTAAGTTTTTAGGGATATTTGTTACTTCAAACATTAGTATGATTGAACCATTCCAAGCATTATATTTCTTTAATTTCAACAAAATTTATTAAATCCAAAGAAACTTTTTTCTCTGTGCAGCTATGAGTGCTCAAAAAGAGGATAATGCAAACTCACAAGGAGAGGGCCAAGTCGTGCACTCAAGGATTTCGCTCAACTTTAAATATGTTTTAGTACTAACCCCCCCACTAATTCATGGACAAGTGGCACGACGCAATACTCAAGCATTCGCGAGAAATTTGCATTAAAAATTTCTCGTGCGCTTTCTATACCGAATTAGCGAAAGAGGTTAGCAGAGAGCAGCGTAGCGTAGAGGATAAGGCGGCGGCTTAGAACGCTGCCCGTTGCACGTTCGAGTCCTGATTTTACCAATTTTGTTTTTAATTTTTACAAAATGTTGCAATAAGTGAACGCATATGGAGTAAAAAGATTATTATTTAATAATTATTAAATTTAATGCTAATACTTTAAATATAATATTTTATACTCGCATACTTTAACGCCTGTAACCATACGAATAATATCGGTTCGCAATACAATTAAAGACTTCATAATCATTTCTAAATTTAAAAATTCTGCAAGGGATTTTATTTCTACATTATATTATATGACCGGTCAGTGCTTTTGTACTACTATTATTTTGAAAGAATGCAAGAGCCAAGCAGTAGTGCAGAGGAAAATCCATCCGAATTATTAGAAATAGAATATCTTCAACGGACAAACGATGAGATGAAGAAAGATCTTATCAACGCTCTTACATATTATAAAAGTTTACTCGAATCCGAGAATCTACTAACAAATGCACCATCTGAAAAAATATCATCCGTTTCCATCGCGATGGGTGACGAAATTTTTAAGGAAATTGTGTGTATGCTGGGAGAGAGAAAACTTATAACTGACGAAGATCTCATAACGGTAAATATGCATATTAGGTTACACCTCACCGATGACTTTGACCTTGACATATGTTGTCAAGGACATAACCCTGAGTAACTTTTCCTTATAACTTAACCGGCGGTCTCTTATAGTTTCTGAGATATTTAAAGTTAACATTTGGGTAATAATATAGAGACAGAGAGACAGTCCGCCCCACAATTGTTGCATGGATGAGAAAGTATATGCGTGGACGCAGGGAGTTCCGCCCCCCCCCCCTACGGGGGGGCTCCACTTCCGGAAGATATAACCTAACCCAAACCAAATTTTAGTTTTAATCAGAAATAGGTTTGGGTTAGGTTATATCTTTCGGAAGTGGAGCCCCCCCGTAGGGGGGGCGGAACCCACTGTGTGCACGCACATATTTTACAAAACAAAGCGAAGTTCGCCCCACAATTGTTGTGTGGATGGGAAAGTATATGCGTGGACGCAGTGGGCTCCATTATAAAAAAACTAGACACATAGGTTTGCGTTGAATCTCGCTTTGCGTGGAAAGTAAAAAAACCCAAAGAGTTTCGTCTCTGAAAATATAAAGAAACACTTTTTTGACGTCTGATCTACATAAATACAATGTAAACAACCTTTATTTTTCTTTATTTTATAATAGAAAAATCATTAAAATTGTGAAATCATAACTTTAAATATCTCAGAAACTATAAGAGACCGCCGGTTAAGTTATAAAGAAAAGTTATTCAGGGTCATGTCCTTGATAACATATGTCAAGGTCAAAGTCATCGGTGAGGTGTAACCCAATATGCATATTTACCCTCATAACTTTCGAGGAAACTGATAGTGAAGCAGAATATGAGGAGATATATTTTGAATTTTTTGTCGATATTTTTTCACTTTTGTTTCTTTAGTTAGTGGAATTAACATAAGAATAATTTCTTTGTTAATAGTGCAAGGATATACCTGGCAACAAAAGTCCAGATTACGTGGAAGAGCAATTTGAAGAAAAGGTGGATTATATACCGTTATCGTATAAAGAAATAGCAGTTGCTTTAGCAGAAGCGCATCCGAAATGGTCTCTAAAAACTTTACAAAGACAAGGCTGCTCCCGTTTAAAAGATAAAAGAAGATTGCAACAATGGAAACAAGATATAAAACGGGGAGGAACAATGTTCGATAAATGGAAGCATATCGAAACAGAGACTTTCGATCGTTTTAAAGAAGCAAGAGAGTGTTTTGAACAGGTAAAATTATACAAAATATTTGTTGAAATCGAATTCAAAAATCAAAGCTTAAATAACACGTTTCCATACATCGGTTTTCAGGTAACAACGAGGACTTTACAGCAATGGGCGATAGCCGCAGCTTTCCCATTTCTACCCGATGATTTTACTTTCTGTGCCAGCAATACTTGGGTAAAAAGATTCAAAGTAAAATACAGAATCAAGCAGAAAAAAGTCACAAAATATGTAAGCACCAGAGACTACGCAACCTTGGAGGAAACTCTACAGGCAGCGGAACGCTTCATAATACGAACAAGAGCGATTATTCCCGATTTTAATTTAAATTTAGTTATAAATACTGATCAGACTGGCTGCCAATATCAAGCAGTATATAATAGGAGTCTCGCTGCGCAAGGATCGAAAACCGTATTAGTTCGAAAAAAAGCCTTAATAATATAACGCATTCCTACACAGCGCAATATGCGTTAACTGCATCCGGAAAAATACTGCCTTTCGTATTTTTATGCATGCAGGAAACAGCAGGCAAATTTGGCCCTATCGTACAAGCAAAAATAGATAAATTAACAAACGAATTTAAAAATGTTATTGTAACTTGCTCCAAATCCGGTAAACGCACGAAAGAGTTATATATACAATTTTTAAAAACAAGTATTTCTTCGTACGTAAACAAGAACAAGTTTTTGTTAATTATCGATTCGTGGGGAGGTCAAACTGATCCGACATTATATGATGATATATTCGAAGAGGAAAATGGGAAAGCATCTTGTACGATAAAAGTAATTCCACCCAAGTGTACCCTCCTTTGTCAGCCCTGCGATGTATACTTTTACCGTCAGGTTAAAAATATAATAAAACGGTTGTAAAATGTTCCTGTTTTATTCAAGCAACAATGAGAAATCGCTACTCGGGAAGATGCAATAAAGATCCATTCTTTGATATTGCATCAATTAAGCGCTCCTGTTTTTGCTCCTATGATACAATATGCTTGGTTTGCCTCCAAATTAATTACCGAAAGGAGTATTTTTTTTAATGTAAATGATGTCTGCTTCTCTCTAACAAATTTGAAAAAACCATGCACTTGTAAAGACGTAAGCTTTATTCAATGTGCTTGGTGTAAATTGACATTGTGCTTCAAATGTTTCTTTGATGATTATCATCCAAAAATTTGTACACCCAAAGAGGATTCCGAAGAGAATTCCGATATATAAAAATAAAACAATTTAAAAATGATTATGGAGTCTTTAATTGTATTACGAACCGATATTATTCGTATGGTTACAGGCGTTAAAGTATGCGAGTATAAAATATTATATTTAAAGTATTAGCATTAGATTTAATAATTATTAAATAATAATTTTTTTACTCTATATGTGTTCACTTATTGCAATATTTTGTATAAAAATTAAAAAAAAAAATTAGTAAAATCGGGACTCGAACGTGCAGCGTTCTAAGTCGCTGCCTTATTCTCTGCGCCACGCTGCTATCTGCTAACCTCTTTCGCTAATTCGGTATAGAAAGCGCACGAGAAATTTTTAATATCATCCAAAAATTTGTACATCCAAAGAAGATTCCGAAGAGAATTCCGATATATAAAAATAAAACAATTTAAAAATGATTATGGAGTCTTTAATTGTATCGTAAGTGCACGGCTTGGCCCTCCTCTTGTCAGAATATTGTTTTTCAGAATATTGTTTTTCATATCAACGTATGCCAAGTTTTTATTTAATTAGGTTCTGGATTCTGGTACTACAGAACATCTTGATAACGAAAATACACCAATGAAAAATATTAAGTTACTGAAATATCCTGTTAAAATTAGAGTAGCAAATTTGATGTTATTTTACAGGCGAACAAGTTTGGTGATGTCAAAGTATGTTGTCTAGTGAATGGAAAGAAAAATTATATAACCATCAAGGAAGTCTTGTTGGTTTCCGGCTTGGATCATAATCTGTTGTCTGTAAGAAAATTAGAAAAGAATGGTTTTCGTGTGACTTTTGAGAATGGAAAAGGTGTAATTGAGAAAAACGGACTTGTTACTGCAATGGCTACGATCTCTAATAAATAACTCTACGTGCTAGATCTATACAAAGAGGAAAACGCGCTCTTTTCGGAATGTATCAAAACCTAGCATATGAGATTGGGACATTTGAGGTATGACAATGTCAAGAAATTACCGAGCCTGTGGAAGGAATGAATGTAAACACAGACTCACAATCACCGAATATGTAAAGGCGTGCGTCGAGGGGAAACAGATAAAGTTACCTTACAATCAATCGAGAAAATGTGTTACACGGGCATTGGAACTTGTATATAGTGATTTAATGGGACCTATTAATTCAACTTCGTATGATTGATGCAATTACATAATCACTTTTCTCGACAATTACACACATTTTATTGCTACTTATTTGTTGAAATCAAAGACCGAAGTGTTCCACTATTTCAAGATATACGAAGCGATAGCAACAAAGCCAGATCACATTTTAATTGCAAGTTAAACAGATCCCGTTGTGATAACGGAAGAGAATACCTGTCCAATAAAATGAAACATTTTTTCGAGGAAAAAGATATCGCATTTGAGTTAACAATAAGATATACGCCGGAACAGAATGGTATGGCCGAAAGCCTTAATCGTACAATCTATGAAAAAGCATGGTGTTTACTTTTGAATTCTGAATTAAGCAAAAGCTTCTGGTCGGATGCAGTAAGAATAGCGGTCTATCTACTAAATCGGCGTCTAACGAGTGCGTTAAACGAAGAAGTTCCTGCTACCTTGTGGTATGCTGTAAAACCGAATTTTAAGAAACTGAAAGTCTTTGGTTGTCTAGCATACTTGCATCTTCCAAAACAATTGGTTGTTGGAAAATTCGACTCCAGGACTGTGCCATGTCTAATTATCGGGTACATCACAAACGGATACAAGCTTTGGAATCCAGAGAAAAATAAAGTCTACTATGGAAGGGACATTAAATTCGACGAAACAAAGTTTAGGATAACTACTTCGGACACTGAATTCTGGCTTCCCTCGGAAGAAATTCGTGAAGAAGATACAAAGACTGACGATCAAATCTCAATGGATGCTGCTTGTGATGATTCTTCGGAAGACGAATTCTACAGTGCGGAAAACAAAGATGTCATATCTCCAACTCGAAACATAGATAAAAAATCTGTAGATGGACCACGTCGCGGCACATGCATTACTTCTAAGCCAAAATATTTAAATGACTACGGTGATGCTTATAGTGCAGAAACTTACCTCGTAGAAGTACCAGAAAGCTTCGATGAAATCAACTATTGTGAAAACAAAGAAGGATAGCTGCAAGCGGTTAATGAAGAAATAAGTGCCCCGAAGAAGAATAATACTTGAAATCTTTTGTACTTTGGGTTTACCATGTAACGATCCACCCCTCATCGTTATCCGGCACGTAGACCAGCCGGAAATCTGCCGCCCGGCGAACACCAGCCGGGCAGTGGCAGAGGCGCTTAGCGCCCTATTTTAAACAAATCATTATAAAACAACCGTATGGCCGTTATACGGCCTCCGTTACGAAAAGCTCCGAAAACTGAGCACAGCCGAGTGCTGCCGGAAGAGCCCGAGCGTCACCCGCCGAAACGCCGCGTCGTTTCGCCCGCCGAGGGGAAACGACGCGTTTACCGTTATAATTACCCACCGAAAACAATGCGTCGTTATACCCACCCTGGGGAGAACGACGCGGTTACTGTTAGACGCTCGGGTATAAAACGGCAGCATTTTTACATCTCATTACCAGACCAGTACCTGATCCAGCTCGAGCAGTACGCACGAGATATTCCGAAACCAATCCTGACAAACACGCAAATACGACGGAACGTGGGGTTGACGAGTTTGCAGCCTCCGCCGAGCATTCTCGGAGTCCGCATCGCTTGCGCTTCCTCTCAACCCTTCCGACCGTATAGATAAAGAGCGGAGTGTTCGCCGCTCTCCTCAAGGGTTCTCGAGCAAACGGTCTACCATCCGACCATTCCGACCAGACGGACCGTGGGTTAGCGAGTTCGCTACCCCGTCGAGCTTTCTCGACTCCGACCGGTCATGCTTACTCCGCGTGCAGAATAGGGACAGCGAGTTCGCTGCCTGATCGAGATTTCTCGATATCCGACCGCATCCCAAACAGCTGAGAACACGCGCCGTAAACACCGTCACGCTTATCGTAGACGCAAAAGAAACCGTCGCGCCGAGATAATCGACACAGCGTTTTTATATACACGGCGCCCGTCACAACAAACACGACCATGCGCCACGCGCCGAATACCTGTCGCGCTTATATATAAATATTGTACGCCTTGCGCTCAATTTGCGGAATCTTCCGCATTTATTTGTTAAACCGCGCGTCTAATAGCGACCGCGCCCCGAACGTTTCGCACCCGCACACCGCCGCGCGCCCACTTCACGGGATTTAAGTTATTGTACTTAACCATTACTGAAGGAGGCAAATAAAGAGATTAACTTACAACCAAGATCTATCGTCGTGTCTCACCACTTTCTCGAGCCCTGATCCCGACCGAGCTTTATCCGACCTCGCGAAAGCGGCCCGTTACAACCAAAAGAAAAGAAAGCTATTAGTAGTAGGGGTAAATATAGCGAAAAGGAGACCCAGCCCCAATGATCTTGACCTTGATACATGTTGTCAAGGACATAATTCTGAGTAACTTTTTCTTCTAATTCAATCGTCGCTCGTTGCTTATTAAAAAGGTATTAACAAAAAAAGTTTGAAATATACCAAAGTACATGCATGGACAGGAAGCACGCGAGCGCGCACACACACACGGGGGGTGCAAGGGGGGCCTTCGGCCCTCCTCTCGCACCCCCCCGCCGGTAGGCAAGGTGGACCTCGCTTTACAATGTTGCATGTACTTTATAAGTTGTAAAGCGAGGTCCACTCTGCCTACCGGCGGGGGGGGGGCGGGGGGGGGGGGCAAAAGCCCCATGTGTGTCGCTCGTTGCTTATTAAAATGTTATTAAAAAAACAAGTTTGAAATATACCAAAGTACATGCATGGTACAGGAAGCACGCGCGCGCGCGTACACACACGCACACACGCACACACACACACACACACACACACACACACACGCACACGCACACGCACACACACACACACACACACACACACACACACACACACACACACACACACACACACACACACACACACACACACACACACACACACACACACACACACACACACACACACACACACACACACACACACACACACACACACACACACACACACACACACACACACACACACACACACACACACACACACACACACACACACACACACACACACACACACACACACTCAGGAACGCGCGTGTCCGCGTGAAGCCCTATCTTTCTTCTGTTGTCGCCATGGTCCCTCGCTATCGCAAAATCTCAATAGAAATGTTCAAATGAGCCCTTTCGAACGAGCCCTCACTCAACTCCACATGCCATTTAAGATTTTTCGGCTCCCCCCTCCCCCCGTCCCCCGCGCGCACACATGCGCGCACATACACACACACGGGGGTGGGTGCAAGGGGGGCCTTCGGCCCCTCTCCCGCGCTCACTCCGCCAGTAGGCAGGGTGGATCTCGCTTTACAATGTAGCATGTACTTTGTAAGTTGTAAAGCAAAGACTATGTATAAATCTTGATTTATTTCAAACTTTTTTTGTTAATAACTTTTTAATAAGCAACGAGCGACGATAAAATTAGAAGAAAAAGTTACTCAGAATTATGTCCTTGACAACATATATCAAGGTCAAGATCATTGGGGCTGGGTCCCCTTTTCGCTATATTTACCGAAGTTTTTATAAGGATACCTGAAAGCGTTGATGCAAATGGTACTCTGTAAATTAAATAAAACACTGTACGGTCTTAAATAGGCACCTTGTACCCTGAAATAGTACTTTCGATATCTTCATGACAACTTTAAGAATGAAAAACTCAGAAGCTGATCGATGTTTATATATTGGCAAATTCCAGAATGCAAAAATCTATTTGTTATTGTATATCGACAACATAATTGTCGGGGGGGATAATGATAAAAAGATTCAAAAGATAAAAACAGCATTGAAAAATAAATTTTTTATGAAAGATTTGGGAAAACTTAGCACTTTTCTTGAAATTAAAATAACAAACACTAATGAAGGTAAACTTTTCCTTAATCAAGAGTTATATCTCAAGAAACTGTTAACTACATTTAACATGAGCGATTGTAAATTGATTAGAACCCCGATAGAAAGTAATTTCGTTAATGATTGTCGAGACAAGTTAAGGACAAATCATATCGTGAATTGGTAGGGTGTTTAATGTACTTGACGCAAACAACTAGACCTGATCTTAGCTTTTCCGTTAATTTCTTCAGTAGATTTCAAAGCAAATCAAAGGAAAACCATTGGAAAGGTTTGAAAAGAATCTTGCGATATATACAGGGAACCATAAACTATGGCCTAATCTGTTATAAGCAGAATAAGAGAAATGGAGAGCCTTTGACTGGTTTTGCGGATGTCGACTGGGGAAGTACGGAAGATAGAAAATCTACATCAGGTTTTGTTTACCACCCAGTCAGCAAAGTCTATTCGAACAGATTTTGCCAAACGTCTGCTACAAATTTTTGTCAACAGAAAGACTGCAGATTGTATACAAAAATCTGTTATATCACATAATGATAGCAAAATGTCAGCAGAAATATTACAAAACCTGCTGACATAATTTGACAATAGATCAGTAGTAGAAACCAAGCAAGATTTATACAGAATTATTAGCAGAAACCGAGCAGGACCTGTCGTTATAATTTATATGGAATGGCATTTAAATGCTTCATTAATTTACATTGTTCGCTTCGCTTACTAAAAGGTATATAGTTGTTCGATGCGGAGCAATCCCGGAGATTTCTGGCTACGGCATTAGGGGAAGTGAAGTGGTTTGAGCGAAAATGATTGCAACGTCGAGACTATATTATAAGCGTTTATTACGTGCGGACACTACGGAACGCAGTGCATGAGAGTCTATATCGTACGGTCGATATTTCGCGCGAAAAGCACGAAGCAAAAGGCGTGATCTGTACAATGCGGTTATCTCGATGAAACTCTGACTAGTGGCCGAGCGGCCTCGCGCGCGCTAGTTTTAATAATCTTCGACCTTCTAGAAAGTTCTCGGCCGTGATAAGTAAATTTTGAGCTTGAACAACGGCAACCGGGAATCTTCCAGAAGATCGGAGGACGAACTTGTTTATTGTTTTCGAGGGGGCGGTTAGCTGTTTAAATTCGAGCAGTAATCGGCGGATTTAGAGCCTCGGGATTCGCCAAGTGAGGCTGCGCGCGCCGCTTAGGCGTGCTCGGGCGCCACTGATTGGCGAGACGTAATTTTGGCACGAGCTCTCAGGCTGCCGCGTTTATTTCGAAGGCGCGTGCTGGAGGCAAGAATGGAATCGCGAACGATAATTGAAATAAAATTAAATATAAATAAGGCTCTCAAATTAAAAATCTATTAAAAGTATTATTGGCAATAAGAGCCCAGCGCAGTATTAGAGGCGCATAAAAATATATTACAGAAATAACTCAATGTTACATAAATAAACGTAACGCGGACGTTTCGGCTAATCTTTTAGCCATCCTCAGCGCAACAAATTAAATAAAATATAATTAGTAAATAAATTAAATATATTTGTTTTTAACCGTTTGACATACTATTTTTGTTCCTCGACACCTGTTGTGTCTTATAACTGCCGAGGACTGACTGTGTCGAGTTTAAACTATAGTCTCCGTTAATCAATCAGTGCAATGAAGTCCGGTGGTTTTCTTACGTGTAAGTCAGTGTTGAATATTGTGTGCGTGTGCTTTCTCTCGCATTAGATCGTTTTAAAGAAACCGCGCCGATTATTTACAGGCCTTATCGGAAATGTATTGTTCCGGCATGCTTGTACGTTGACTGGATTCAACTTACGACCTACTAATCGAGTAGCTGACCATCCCAACGACAACAGTAATGCGATCGAACTGAAGATGTGAGAGATCCCCGTTATGCGTTTTTAACAATTTGCGGATGATTGTTTATGAATTTGCGATGTGGTCTATTTCCGGTTAATTTTAATTTAATTTGTTTCGCTGAGGATGGCTAAAAGATTAGTCGAAACGTCCGCGTTACGTTTATTTTGGTGACACCCGTTTGGACACGGAACGATCGGACACCGCTCAATTGGACACGCAGTATTGGACACGGAACGATTGGACACTGCACGATCTGTCCAATCGTGCGGTGTCCAATCCTGCAGTGTCCAATCGTGCGGTGTCCAATCGTGCGATGTCCAATCGTGCAGTGTCCAATCGTGCAATGTGCGTGTCTAATTGTGCGGTGTCCAATCGTGCGGTGTCCAATCGTGCAGTGTGCGTGTCCAATCGTGCGGTGTCCAATCGTGCAGTGTCCAATCGTGCGGTGTCCAATACTACGTGTCCAATCGAGCGGAA
>NW_021852008.1:80169-98238 GCF_003651465.1 Formica exsecta
GTCCAATCGTGCGGTGTCCAATCGTGCAATGTCTAATAATGCCGTGTCCAATCGTGCAGTGTCCAATCGTTCCGTGTCCAATACTACGTGTCCAATCGAGCGGTGTCTAATCGTTCCGTGTCCAAACGGAATACGCCCCGTTTATTTATGTAACATTGAGTTATTTCTGTAATATACTTTTATGCGCCTCTAATACTGCGCTGGGCTCTTATCGCCAATATATATCTTTTGTGGGTTGATATAGAGGCGTGTTCGCCCTCGGAGGATGACGCAAGGGATAGGTGGAGCGTACTTAGGTGAAGTCAATCAGGCGACTTCTTTTCTGGTTGGCAATAAGAAAATATATTTACAGTATATGTACAATTCTTAATACACTAAGTTCAGGTGGCCCTGAAAAGGGCCGGTTAAGGGCTAACGCTGAGAGCGTTCCCGCCAAGTGATACGTGGCTCGGTGGTGGTGATTCGGAGGGAACCGATATACGGTAGCACGGGCGAGGGTACGCGTCTGAGTACCGATGGAGTCCCGGGTGGCGTGTAGCTGTGTTCTTCGCAAGCTGTCTTCGTCTGCGTGGCCGTGTCCTGCGTAGTGGTCTCCCAATCGCTGTCGGGTTGTGTAGCGTTGTCAGTCACTTCCAAGGTTGGGCATTGAGTACCACGGTGTATGCGTATGGCCGGCTGCGACTGTGTCCAACTGTCTCGGTGGTGGAGTGGTGAGGCCGCTAGCGGTGACAGTAGCGGAGGTGGCAGGCCCCACGGCGTCGATGGTGACGTGTATCGCCGTACCCGGATGTCCCATTGGCTCAGGAAGAAGAGTGGAAGTCGGGTGTATTGCACCGGCGCCAGCTCTATACGATGTAGCCTCCACTTCCTGAAGCTGGTGCAAGCTTGGTCGCCTGCAGATCCTGGTGTCCTCTCTCCCTCGATGGAGGGCTGCCGACTAATCCCGGGTGATGTGGGAGGCAGCTGTGGTCGTGGAAGGCTAAGGTCCTTCGGTAATGTCGGAGGCAGCGTAGGCTGTCGCGTTCCAAAAGAATTCGTAGGCTCGGACTGACTATCGGGCAGGAGATCCTTCCCTCATTCAGAGCGGGCCGCGAATCGAAGTCTTCTCGCTGTGCGCCGTTTTATAAACTCCACTCACTGGATCTTACTTGCTGGCGCCGACTCTCGGTCGTAGCCGCCTCGCAGCGAGCCTTCGTAGCTCGCGCGGTGCTCGCGTGCGGGTTTCACGTGCTCCGCGCGTGAGAATTCGTTCGCGCATCTACCGGGTAGTTCGCGCGTAATTGTGGTGGTTTCTCGAACCGCTACATATTTAATAGATAATTGTAATGTTTATAAATGTATGCAATTGCTACTTTTCTAAACAATAGTAAATAAAATATGCAATGTATATAATATATATTTGATTGATTGGGACAAAAAATGTTAAAATTTTTATAACAAATTTCAAAAAATTACATATACAGAAATTATAAAAAAATTACAAAAGATTACGATTTACAAGTTATAAAGTTTATTTTACAAATTCAATATTTCTGCGCATATATGTGTAGGTTTTATTCGTAGAAGATATTTATTAATAAGGATATAAACGATATAAGTATATATGAATGTAGTACGACGTGTACTCGTAAAATGGCGGCGAAAGACTGACTAAACGCTCGCTGCTGCTCGTCCTTTTATACTCGAAGAATAAAAGGACACCGACAGAACAGCAAAGCTTATCTCTTCGGTAGCGGCTACCGTGTGATCCAGCCGCAATACGTCGGAATCAAAAAGTGCGCACGCGATAACAAAAATCTGTCTCTTAGCGGAGGCTCGCTAAAGGATTCGGCTACCGTGTGATCTAGCCGCAATACGCTACCGTCGAAAACGATAACAAAATCCATTTCTTGGCGGTAGCTCGCTAAAGGATTCGCGGCTACCGTATGATCTAGCCGCAATACGTCGAACGCGATACTACGCATGTCGGTACATCAAATACGTACTTAAATCCTACATCTCGGCCGTCCTGTAAGACATTCGTCCTCGAATGTTAATTATGATTCTCTTTTTTTTATTTTTCGGTTCTTTCTTCGTCTTCGCTTTCAAGTTCATCTGTATCATCGAAATGCAGCCAAGGTTTCATATAATCGGCAGACGTAGAAGTTTCTTCCGGTCCTTCATGTTCACCTATTTTCGCAACTGTATACCGATTATTACGCATTGCTTTAGTTACACGATAAGGGCCTAAAAATTTACTACGAAATTTAAGTTTAAATTGAGTTCTCTTAATCGCAACAAGATCTCCGTCCGCGTATTTTAATGCTACTTTTCGTTTTTTGTTAAAAGTCTTTAAATTTTCTCTTTGGATCTCGGCTATTTTTTCTTTGGCTTCCTGTCGGATATCATCGCGTTTTTTTTTCGAACATTCACGCCCATTCGCTTTCGATCATTTCGCGTATTTGTGTATCTTCTCTTAATCGCATGTGAATGCCAAACATTAATTGGAACGGTGTCTGGCCCGTACTTCTGTTCGGCGTAGTGTTTAAATATCTCTGAGCAGTATCGATGTATTTAAACCATTCTTCTGATTTTGGGGCCGACAATTTAGTTAAAAGCGGTGTAAGGATACGGTTTACCCTTTCGACCTGCCCGTTACCTCTAGGTATTCCCGTGATAGTAAGGAGATGCTGAATTTTTTCTTCGGTACAATATTCTTTAAATGCGCTTGATGTAAACGCTGTACCGCGATCTGATATAATTCTACGCGGGTTTCCAAATACAACGGATTGTTTACGCAAACGGTCGATTATTTCAGCAGCATCGGTCGATTTCGTAGCATGTAGCCACACGAATTTACTAAACGCATCAACTATGACGAAAATATGACGGTAATTTTTTTTGTGCTTGGTATTGGTGCCTAAGTGATCCACATGATAGGTATGTAACGGAACATCTCGTCTATCAATTACATTCAAGCATCCTTCTTCTTTACCTTGTTTTCGTTCTGCTAGAATGCAATTTATACAACTCGTTACTACTTTTTCGATTTTCGATCGCATAGTCTTAAACCAATAGTCTCTTTGTACAAGCATTTCCGTCTTATTAACTCCAAAGTGACCTTGCTCATGCGCTTGTCTAATTATCGAATTTTGTAACCTCTTAGGTACCACTAACAATAATTCGCCATCATTATCTCGACACAGTAAATTATTTCTTACTATATAACTGTCGGCTTTATTGAGTGTCGCTAGTTTAAACATTTTTTGCAGATCTTGATCGGTACTCTGAGCTTTTCTAAATCTAGCGATTAGACTATCATTACTTTCATGAACAAGCAAAATTTCTGGAAGGGGATTTCGACTTAGTGCGTCGACATGCATCATATTTTTTCCTGGCCTGCCATCCAAGGTCAAACCAACGACACCATCTTATGTTCCCCTCAAAATCATACAATTTTTGTTCAAAACGTTTTTCTCTAAAATGTTTAGTTTTTGAAAGAAAAGGGGTGTACGGGTGGTCTAGGACACCCTGTATAACAAAACGCGAATTTGTCAAAAAAACAAATTATCGCGAAAAATTAAGGCACCGCTAATAATAACGGATACTGCCGATAAACTTTTTGAAAAATGTGATTTGGACATCGTAGGTCCACTAACAATTACTAATAATGGAAATAAATATATTTTAACGTTCCAAGATAATCTAACAAAATTTAGTAAAGCAAATTCGATACCGAATCAAGAAGCCGCGACAATTGCAAAAGAATTCGCGACGAAAATAATTTTCGAACACAATACCCCAGAAAAAATATTAACGGATCAAGGAACAAATTTTTTAAGTGAAATATTTAAAAACACTTGCAAACTATTAAAAATCGAAAAGATCCAAACAACTGCGTATCATCCTTTATCGAAAGCAACGGAGCGCTAGAACGATCTCACCAGACTCTAGCCGAATATCTCCGACATTATATAAATGCCGATCAAACGGATTGGGACGAATGGATTCCCTATGCGATGTTTACATACAATACAACACCGCACACGGCGACAGGGTTCACACCCTTCGAATTAATTTACGGGCACCGAGCAACATTACCGACGACATTGTCGCAACCGCCTAAGCCCACGT
Source organism: Formica exsecta (assembly GCF_003651465.1). Taxonomy (NCBI): domain Eukaryota; kingdom Metazoa; phylum Arthropoda; class Insecta; order Hymenoptera; family Formicidae; genus Formica; species Formica exsecta. The sequence goes on from NW_021852008.1 coordinate 84,283, forward strand.
ATACATACGATGATTACGCGCAAGAATTGAAAGAAAAATTACGCGCCTCACAGCAAGTTGCAAAGGAGCACATAAAGAATGAAAAAATAAAAACTAAAGAAAATTACGATAAAAAGACGAATAAAATCAAACTCAAGGTAGAAGAAAAAGTCCTTTTGTACGACGAAACAGTTCGCCGAGGACGATCAAAGAAATTGGATCCGGTCCCTATGGACCGGACCCTACTCTACACGATAATCGAAAAAAACTCGGAAGTGAACTACACAATAAAAAGGGGAAGGAAAACCATACGCGTCCACATAAATCGATTGAAACCATTTATCGAAAATTAAGAGTAAGAAAAAGAAGAAAGAGAACGAAAAATGCACGAACAAAAAAAAAATAGAATAAATGATAAAAGAAACAGAAATAAAAAATTTCTACCTTAACGTCCACGTCCAGCACCGCGACCCAGGTTCCACTCCCGCATAGCCTGAAGAAGGGCACGACCACGACCCACAGGACGAGGCTCAGAGTTGAGAAAGCGACCACGACCCACAAAACGAGGCGCCGGATCCCACCGAAATTCAAGTCCGCGACCCCAATTGATATGGGGCGGCGGCGCGTCCACAGGCACTTCCGGCACAAAATCAACGTCACGATCGACCACTAAATCCGGAAGACCCAGCAACTCGACCTCGAGAACAAGCGCGGGCGCCAAGATTTGGTCCCGAAAGGAACGGGCAAAATAAAAGAATTTAAATATGAACCGGGTATCTACTTCGAAAAAATGGGCAAGATAAACCAAATCGAATCCACATGGAAAATGGTGATAAAACTAGACATCGCCGCAATGGACCATCGACGTGAACAATTGAGAAACTATATGACACAGACGAGGGCTCTATGCTACGATAAACCATTGCAAATAAAAATGAAAAAAACCTACCACAACCTGCTACAAATAGCAGAAAAGGACAGAGAACAAGCAGAAAAATTGCTAAAACGTCTAAAATTTGCGTACCAAGCACCCAAGAAGACAAGACGAGGGCTAATCGACGGTCTAGAAACGATAGCCAAAACACTCTTCGGCACAATGGACGCAGACGACGAAAAAATTATAAAGGAGCAATTAAATCTCATGCAAAGAAATCAGCAAACGCTGCAATATTGGACAAAATTAGACCGATAAAATTACGAAAAGTCATTAGAAACCCGACAGAATTAAGGGACCTAAGCGAAAGACTTGACGAAACAAACGAAGACTTAAATAACAATTATTTTACTACTAACGAACACATTATATATCCCGTAGCTTCAAGCTGCACAGGAATAATAATAATAATAATAATTACCACAATAGCAATTATATACGCCAAGAAAAAATATAAGACAGAAAGGAAAAAACTACCAGAAACCAATATAAATCCGATGTGCAAACCAAAAATAATTCAAGAGCACATCTACGGCACTACAAGCGGATCGAGTAGAACAGCTGAGATAGAAACTGACACCGCGATAACTAACACTGCGATGCTATATTAAAATAAAGTAGATATAATCCTAATCCTTTGGGCGTATAAATCCCTAAAGACCTCTTTCTTAGCGGCTAGAGGCACAACATGAATATGAAACAAGTTCATTTTATTGAATAAACGCATACACATAAACAGTATATAATTCCTTCTAAAAAGTATTCTAATAAATGATATAACCAGAAGAGATCAAATATTTTTTTGCATTTATTGATTTATTAAATTTGCTTATATCATATATCGCGAAATAGTGCAACACAAAAAGAAAAGTGATAAAGTGATTACCGATTATTAAGAGTATCGCGGAATAATGTGAGGAAGAGAAGTGGTTTCTTCTAAAATCGATGTCATATTGAGCAAAGTTAGATTATATTAACGAAACTGAGCAAATGCTTACACTTAAGTGAATCTATGCATTATCAATCAACATATTTTTGATAAATACCCAGCAAACACAGATACATTGCCATAATGAAACGGAATAAAACAAGTAATATAACGTATTTGTTACATGTAACATTCACGTTAGTTGTAATTTCCCACTCATACAAAATTGCAGTTATATAACATGAATATAACATACTACTAAAATGTTATATGATTGTTACAGTCATGTAATAATCCACTCAAGTAGCAAACTAACGTCACAATAACAGTAAATTTTGGTCACAAAATGACCAATTAGACATCGGATAGAAATTGTCCGAATAATAAATAAAAATCGGATATTATTTGTCCGATTTTCCAAAAATAAGTTTAATATCTGAATTTCCTGGTATGGGAATCGTATTAGAAATTAAACTGATAAAAATAATTACAATGTTATTAGCCGCATTTTGCAGGCTTTATATACGCTCATGACAAAAATTTGAATATGGGTATAGATAGTGAATAGCGCGCCGCATAGCGGTAAGCAAATGAATTATAATCCCAATATTAGTTACAAAAGGACTTTATTTGGACGATCATAGGACGTCTTCAAAATTACGTTTTTGGCTAGTCTAAGAAATGAGGTCTATTAAACGTAATTATTAGTCGCCGACATTATAGACCAAAAATAGACGTCATTATGTCGTCTTTTGACGTTACTCTGTTACTTGGGCTGTTACATTACATATTACTCCCATGTTACATAGCAGTTATATTCTGGTGGTGTTATATTGCACAAATAAAAGACAGTTATATAATCCCAATATAAATTAGGTATAACAAATGTTACATTACATATTACTCCCATGTTACATAGCAGTTATATTCTGGTGTTATATTGCATAAATAAGAGACAGTTATATAATCCCAATATAAATTAGGCATGACAACTGTTACATTACAAGTTATCCCCATGTTATATAGCAGTTATATTCTGTGTTTGCTGGGTACATTGTTGGAAAATGATTATGGAAGCATTGAAGGAATGTTTGGAGATTTTGATTGGCCATGTTTTTGATAACGATAAATTTGTAATTATACGCGGGAACAAGCATTCATGTATAATGTTTATTTATATTTTACATATAAATATAATCCCAGCAAACACAGATACATAACTGTAACATTGCCATAATAAAACGGAATGTGACAAATAATATAACGTATTTGTTACATGTAACATTCACGTTAGTCGTAATTTCCCACTCATACAAAATTGCAGTTATATAACATGAATATAACATGTTACTAAAATGTTATATCTCTCACAACACCGAATATTGCAGCAAGATTATAGGGAGGTTACAACCTTACACATTATAATGATCATGTTACTGGTATATACCACTAACTTTACAATTTAATCTTATATTATAATATTGTTGAAAGATTAATGGAATCTTTTTTTAATATTTCAGCAACCTTGCGCGCAATCATTTCACTTTTCGTGTATGCTGAAAATATAATACCAAATACAAATATAAAAACTGAACAAAATATTATTTTATATTAATTGAATTTTATGTACGTTTTTTTATATATCCAAAATTATTATTAGTTTATTAAATTAAATTAAATTAATAAATTATAAATGCAATTGAAGGTCATCTCAAGCGTTTGGCCAGATTAGAGGCAGATGCATATTCTTTTAGTAGGTTATTACAGGCAAGACAAATCTTACCTTGCAATAATGCCAGTACAATGAACTAATTGAATATAAAATCTAATGAAGAAATTGCTGCAGAGATGAGAAATGATAATAACATTGCTTACGTATCACCAGATCAAAAGAATAGAAATGATGAGGATGCATTGCAACTGAATTCTATTGAACGTGATGTATTATTGCCTGACTCTATAGAACCATCAATAAGTACAGATATTAGTGATATAGATGATAACTTTTTTGAAATGAGCAATAACTCTTTAAATGAACACGCAGATAAGAATTTTAATAAATCTGTAGCTGCGTGGGCAATAAAATATGGAATCACACACTCTGCGCTCATAGAACTTTTGAAAATTTTAAATATTTTTACAAATACTACGTTCCCGAAGGATCCCAGAACTCTTTTACAAACTCCTAGAAATACTGATGTTATTAAAATGGGAGATGGTCAATATTGTCACTTCGATATTGAAAGTATTATAAAAAAAATGATAACCGACATAAAAAAAGTGGTATGAATATTGCCACATTAGATTTGTTAATAAATATTGATGGAATGTCTATATCTCGATCCTCGAAAGGTTGTTTTTGGCCTATCCTTGTATCAGAAAATCTGTGTGCTAAAGTATATGCTGCAGGACTGTATTATGGGTATACGAAACCAAAAGATTCCAATGAGTTCTTAAAAAGATTTGTGTCTGATATAAAACCATTAGTAACAACAGGATTTATTGACAATGGAATAATAATAAAAGTAAATTTAAGTGCATTGATTTGCGATGCATCAGCAAAATCATTTGTTCTTGGAGTAAAAAGCCATACAGGATTTTTTAGCTGTACAAAATGTACCATAAGAGGTGAATGGGATGGACGTATATGTTTTCCTGGAGTAAATGAGAACATCTCTTTACGAACTGATTTAGAACTGGCAGATAATAAATATATGGGAGAATATCAACAAGAGGAATGTATATTAAAAGAAATTGACAATTTTGGATTAGTTTCTTGTGTGCCACTTGATTACATGCATTTAGTTTGTTTAGGAGTGATGCGAAAATTAATAAGTTTATGGTTAAAACATGTATATCCAAAAAGAATAGCCAAAACCTTTTGCAAACGAGTTTCTCTACTGCTCAAAAATATAAGATCGACAGTTCCATCAGAATTTAATAGAAGGCCTAGATCTCTGAAAGATTATAAACAATGGAAAGTTACAGAATTTAGAACTTTTCTTTTATATTTAGGGCCTGTTGTTTTAAGAGATATATTAGATAATGATATGTATAAAAATTTTTTAACGCTTCATGTTGCTATTTCAATATTATCGAATCAAGCTTCTTGTAAGGAAGATTATTATTTAGATTACGCTGAAAATCTATTGAAACATTTTGTTCATTCTTTAGCAAAACTATATGGTAAAGCACATGCATCTCACAATATACACAATTTATTACTTTTTGGCCTATCCTTGTATCAGAAAATCTGTGTGCTAAAGTATTGCAGGACTGTATTATGGGTATACGAAACCAAAAGATTCCAATGAGTTCTTAAAAAGATTTGTGTCTGATATAAAACCATTAGTAACAACAGGATTTATTGACAATGGAATAATAATAAAAGTAAATTTAAGTGCATTGATTTGCGATGCATCAGCAAAATCATTTGTTCTTGGAGTAAAAAGCCATACAGGATTTTTTAGCTATACAAAATGTACCATAAGAGGTGAATGGGATGGACGTGTATGTTTTCCTGGAGTAAATGAGAACATCTCTTTACGAACTGATTTAGAACTGGCAGATAATAAATATATGGGAGAATATCAACAAGAGGAATGTATATTAAAAGAAATTGACAATTTTGGATTAGTTTCTTGTGTGCCACTTGATTACATGCATTTAGTTTGTTTAGGAGTGATGCGAAAATTAATAAGTTTATGGTTAAAACATGTATATCCAAAAAGAATAGCCAAAACCTTTTGCAAACGAGTTTCTCTACTGCTCAAAAATATAAGATCGACAGTTCCATCAGAATTTAATAGAAGGCCTAGATCTCTGAAAGATTATAAACAATGGAAAGTTACAGAATTTAGAACTTTTCTTTTATATTTAGGGCCTGTTGTTTTAAGAGATATATTAGATAATGATATGTATAAAAAATTTTTAACGCTTCATGTTGCTATTTCAATATTATCGAATCAAGCTTCTTGTAAGGAAGATTATTATTTAGATTACGCTGAAAATCTATTGAAACATTTTGTTCATTCTTTAGCAAAACTATATGGTAAAGCACATGCATCTCACAATATACACAATTTATTACATCTTGTCGCAGACGTAAAAAAATTTGGAATATTAGGCAACTTTAGTTGCTTCAGGTTTGAAAATTATATGTCAACAATTAAAAAATTATTGAGAAAAGGAGACAAACCATTGCAACAACTTTCAAGAAGATATGGCGAAATTGAAAGTGTAAATAAAAAATATGAAAAAATAAGAAGCTCTACATTATATTTAGAAAATAAACATTTTGATGGTCCTCTACACCAAAACAGTAATATTAAAGGTCAATACAAAACGTTGCGCAATTCATTATATACGATCCGTTGTAACGATAAAAGAAACAATTGCTGCATATTAAAAAATGGAGATTATATAGAAGTGGAAAGCATTAGTCAATGTGCAGATGAAATAATATATATAATCGGGAAAAAATTATTGAAAGTACAAGATTTATATGACGTGCCTATGAAGTCTTCACTTTTACAAATAAATATTGTGAATAAAAATAATGAAAAATATAATCGGGAAAAAAATATTGAAAGTACAAGATTTATATGACGTGCCTATGAAGTCTTCACTTTTACAAATAAATATTGTGAATAAAAATAATGAAAATCAAAATTTAAATGCATGGACCATTGATAATGTGGCAGCAAAAGCTTGGAAAATTCCATATGGCGAACAGTTTGTCATATGCCCCTTAATACATACTTACAAAAACTGATATACGTAATATATAATATGTAATATTTACAACATGAATAAGAATACGATTCAAAGAATAGTTATAATTATATTATTTGCAAATTCTGTTTGTGTTCCTATAAAATGAAATTATTTTTTTTTGCTCATTCTATATTTATATTATGACTATCTATACTTTCAGCAAAAATATGACTACATTGAAAGCTTATACAATAATAGAATTTGAGGATGGCCTGGCAATAGTGCCTTCACATTGGTTAAGCGATGATGAAACAAAATGCGCTTATCCCACTTTTCGGGATCCAGCAAAAATAAAAAAAGCTGTCGCGTCACAATTCTTCCCCGAAGAAAACAATCCGAACTGGAAAATATATGATGTCTTACGGATTTTTTATAGAACAAGTTCGATTCAATTCTCAAAAATTTGATTATTATATTAATTATTTATAAATATATTGATTTGTCTTTTTTATGATGTTTGTATTTTCAGATTCATACAAATATTATTGTGATTTACTTATTATTATTAAACTTTATTATTATTAGATATTCTACATGAATAAGAACTACATTATATTATTAAAAATAAAACGAATGCCAATTCTATATAAATCAAACTCTATTATTGAGATAATATAAAAAAAAGGAAAAACTTAAAAGAAAATACTTAAAATAAAAAATACTTTGTCTTCTTTGGTATATATATTATATTTTATTTTATATTACTGTATATCACATAATTGTAAACTCCATATAAAATATATAGATTTTAATTAAAATTTTGTTTGAGACTAACATGCACATCGAATGAATATATTTTAATCGAAATCTAAAGTGAGGCCTTAATTCTAAACATTTACGTACATATTACTTACATTATACATATATTTTCTCTCCATATTGTATATACAGGGTTTCTCACAACCTCCGTACATACATTAATAGTGTGTATTCTAGAGATAAAATACAGTCAAAAATTCTAATACAAAAATTTCGAGACTGCAATAGTTTTTGAGTTATAAGCGATTAAAGTTTGCCAATGATATCCCAGTGAGCATTATTGAGAGGATGAGCTCTTTAAGAGGACTTTTTAAAGATTTAATTTAATTTTCTTAGAAATGATATCAGTAAGTTATCTTTTTGTAAGATATCTTTCAGAAGAGCTCTTTATGATATCTCTTCATAGATATCTCTAAAATCTCTAGCAAGCGTGCCATTTAAGATATTTTACGAAAGCCGCACACATGCGCAAGCAACGTACATGTGAACTAGAGATCCTGTGTTCTAGTGTGAACTGCGTGCCACTGCATGCTCTGGATTTCAAAGAGATAGCATTTCTTCAATATTAACGTTTTTAAGATAATCTTCAAAGAAATAGCATTTCTTCAATATTAACGTTTTTAAGATAATCTTTTTTTCTTAAATTATAAATATTATTAAATATGTATTTGTGCATAAAATAGATTAATATTTTCATATATATTTTTGTCCTCGCCCAAAAATATAATACTACAAATAGAACGGTTCTTAATGGTGACATTTTTTTTTGATATTTAATAAAAGTCAGATTCTTTTAGATGTCAATTATATGATGTCTTTCTTTCCTCTAAAATCGACGCATTGGGAGACTTATTGATATCATAATATTATCATTTTGATGGTGTTTTCGGAAGTCCGACTCTTAAACTTGAGTACTTTATGAATTTCTTTTGATAACATATTGCTCACTGGGATCGCGTTAGAGCTCGCGTGCTCAGATCTGTATGTACATACACGCGTACCGATCTGTCATCTGTTATTGATATTATAAATCACGTAATATTGATTTTTAAAGCACAGCTGATTTTATTGTTTCTTATGTGTATGAATACTATGTACGGCGATCAGCTGATATTAACGAACTGTAAATGTTGTACGTAAAAAATTTAATTTTTTCTTAAATAACAATTTAAATGGTCGATTAATTATTGTATTTAAATAGAAATATAAATTTAATATTTTCATTCACATTTAAGAAACAAAGTTTATTTTTGTTTTGATCGCGCGGAGAAGTTTTGTGGAAATCAATTTATTTATTTTATCTGTCAGCAATAACAGATGACAGATCAGTATATGTGTAAATGTAGTTACGAGCTTGAGGACGCAAATATATATATATATACATGAAGGTTATATTTATATCATATAGCTATGAGAATATATAAAAATTATGTATTACATTATGAGATATTTTCTAATCTAAAACTAACATTTGTTACTTACAAGTATCGAATCTTGATAAATCGGCTTTTTACTGTTATTACGTAGGAAACTTCTTAACAAGAAGCAGAGGCAACAAAGTGACATAGTGTTCGATACAGTACTTTCCTACAGCGTCACAAAACGACACAAGTATACACAACTGAAAAGCTGAGTCGCGACTTGTGTATCGAACACATAGCTACCAACTGTTTGAAAAATATAAAAAATTTCAATGCGTTGTAAAAATTTAGCAGTTTTGTTTTTCCGTATTTATTATATGTTATTCACCACCACTAACACGGCTAAGGGCGCGGGCACATAAAAAACTTAAGCAGTAAGACTTAAGACGTAAGCGAATTGACCAATCACGATCGAACAGTAAGGCAGCCATATAGAGACGTAAGCAACGCTGAAATTGAGGACGCAAATTCTACACAATATTATTGACAAACTTTAATCACTTATAACTCAAAAACTATTGTAGCCTCGATAAAGGCAGCCATATAGAGACGTAAGCAACGCTGAAAATTCCGTATGGATGAGAAATTCTTAAGTTTTAGGGCCGTGGCACACAAAAAAACTTAAGCACTAAGACTTAAGACTTAAGAATTTTATCCATACGGAATTTTCAGCGTTACTTACGTTTTAATATGGCTGCCATAAGGCCATGGCACATAAAAAAACTTAAGCAGTAAGACTTAAGACGTAAACGAATTGACCAATCACGATCGAACAGTAAGGCAACCATATTGAAACGTAAGCAATGCTGAAAATTCCGTATGGATGAAATTCATAAGTCTTAAGTCTTACTGTTTAAGTTTTTTTGTGTGCCACGGCCCTTAAGGGTCGACAGGAATGACGGACGAACTCCGAATTGATATTGGAGATCTCGCGCGGTAAACATGTAAAACTCCGGTTTCAGGGTTACCAACGCTGAGGAATAAATTCTCAATCTCGATGTATAGGTGTATGTCTGTATACGTACAAACCATTGCATTGCTTGCACGGACGCATCGCAGAGAGAAAGGATAGAAAAAAATCGACAATCACGCGATCCTTGTTCCTCTAGCGTCTAGTGTATCGTTTTACGGCCGAGATACGGGATACCATGATGGAAAGAAAGTAAGGTGTGCTCATATTGAGGACGCGTTTTCGCATCGTTGTGCGCATTGTACCAGCCGCCTCCATTTTTAAATTCCTGTGTTTATGTCGAAAGGCACGTAACCTTAATTTTGGACGTCTGTACTGCAATACCGGATTAATTATACGAGTGTGTTGATTTGGAATTGATATTAATATGCCTTCATGTGCAGTAAAAAATTGCCAAAGTTACAAGGGGAAAAGGGACAGAAAATCTTAAGTTTTTTAGATTTCCTACAGATCCAATTATAAGTGACCAGTGGAAAGTTATTTGCAAAAATGAAAATATTGATGTAAAAAATGATATGTTAAATAAACATTTATTCTATCTAGTTGCGTGTGTTAATACTATTGTATTTGTTAACAAAATAAATAATAATAACAAAAACAATAATAATAAATATTGTTTTTATAATAATAAATATTTTATATGTGTATAGCTCGTATCTGTTCGATCCTCTTTGATGCAAGTGTATATAAAGAAGCTTCATGATTTCGATCTGTTCTGGGAGTAGGACATACGCCCAAAAAACCAGAAAACTAAGAGCAGATGCAATTCCAACGGAATATCTAGAATCAGTTGTGAATAAAGGTAATACTTCATTTATCGCATGTTCCTAAATGTACTAATCTTTGTACGTAAAATACATGTGATTATTCTACTATCTAACTATTCTTTTGAATTATCACTGTTATAAATTATACATTTATATTTTAAATATTAAATTTATCCTTTTATCTAATTACAATTATTTGTTGTATTAGTGAAATATTATTTACCTTTTATTATTTCAGTACCCGATGAAACTATAACGGCTCAGTCAATTGGTGCAGAAGGACAATCGAATGTAGAACATCAAATTGCAGAATTTTAATGACTCTTCATATTCCCAATCATTTGATACCGGTAAGAATTGTAACAAAAATACACAAAACCGATTTTCTTATATTACATTTTTAGTATCACTCATATATTGTAAATTTATAACTATCTGTAAATTTATAATTGTATTTTCATTATTAATATAATATTGTTTTTATTTTGATTTATATGAAATTTCAGATGCCAAAGAAAAAACTGTAAAACAGAGCAGAAATGTACAAAGAATGTGCCAAAGATTATTAGCCCGAAATAAATATTTAGAAGGGGAACTTTTTAAGCAACGAAAACGCGTAAAAGTAAATTCAGACATAAGAGTACGAAAAATTTTAAGTTCGATATTTACTTCCGGACAAATTAAGTTGTTGTTAAATCCGCATAAGAAAAAAACTCATTGGTCGTCAGAGGATATAGCTGCTGCAATATCCATACGCACTGTAAGTCCTAAAGCTTACAGATATTTACAGAAAGCACGGAATGTGCCACTCCCCGCATTGTCGACACTTCGTAGATGGGTTGTTACATTCAATGTTGACAATGGTATTTTGGAACATGTTTTCCTTATTATGAAACATAAAGGCCAAAACATGATTAACATGGACAAAATAACCACATTATATTTTGATGAAATTCATCTATCCAACCAAGCAGCAATTGAACGGAGACAGGAAAGAGTCATAGGACCGCACGAAAAACGTCAAGTTGCTGTTTCCAGAGGTTTGTTCACCAAATGGAAGCAACCTGTTTATTATGAATGAATTTGACCAAAACATGACCAAACATATATTAACAACTATAATTGCTAAATTGCATGAGATTGGTTACACGGTTGTTGCGGTAACCTGTGATTTAGGGCCAACAAATCAAAGGTTACTCAATGAACTGGGCATTGATAGTGTGGAAGGTAAAACGTACTTTCTACATCCATGCGATGAAGAAATAAAAATAAACGTATTTATCGATGTACCGCACCTAATAAAATTGTTATGTAACAATTTATTTGACTCCGGATTTTACATAAATGGTCATTACATAAGTAAAACCTACCTAGAAAGGCTAATTCAAATTAATGGCAATAATCTAAAAATTGTTCATAAATTGTCGCGATTTCACCTAGACGTAAAGGGAACGCAGCGACAAAACGTCAAACTTGCCACACAGGTTTTTTCTAACACAAATGCTACCGCTTTAGAATGATGTGGCGAGAAAGGATTTATAGAGGATTGTTTGGAATGGTCTGAAACCGCAAAATTTATTAGACTATTTAACGACAGGTTTGATTTATTCAATTCTTCGAGTAAATTCGGCTCACATTCTGGAATGCATGAGTATGGCATAAATGATGAGAAACAAAACGAACTTTTGGCTAAAGTTTCGTTACTTGTTAAAGATATGCGAGTTGGGAAAAGGAGCAATTTACTTTCTTTTTAAAAAGGAATTTTAATAAGTAATGAGTCATTAAAAAATTTATATAATGATATGAAAATGATGTTCGAAAATACTCAGTATCCTGTGACATACATAATGACTACTCGGCTCAATCAGGATGTAGTAGAGAATCTATTTGCGTACATACGAGCAATGAAAGCTTGTAATGACAGACCGACAGCACTCGATCTTAGATACAGATTCCGATGGTACATATTAGGAAAGCATCCGACAGACGTTTTTACTGAAGGAAGTAACACTGTGCAAAATTTGATAGATAATGAAACTTGCCTTACTAGTATGTCTGATGAATTATCTAATAGCAATGAAGAGAATACAGAAAATAATAATCAATTGGATTATAAAACCATTAAAGAAATACAATTTTGCAACATTTCGGAGGAATTCACTGAAGAATATCAGACAGATAAGAATATTGATTTGGAAGAATTTGAATACAATAATATTGGTAAGCTATTAAATTTATAATTGTATTGACTGCATATACTGAAATATATATTGTATTGATATTTACTATTTAATTGGTAAGTCATCAATGTGGTAATTGTAATGATTATGTAAGAATTACTTTTAAAGATAGAAATTAAAGATAGAAATTTTTATTATGATATTAACCACGTATTAATCATTTCTATCGTGGTATTAATAACGTAGTGTATAAAAGTTCATTGTGTTAATTGTGTTGTATTCATATGAGTACACTTAAACATATGAAACATTTTTTCGCTAATAAATTATTATTGTTTATCACTATATGAGGAGTTCTTTAATTCATCAATTGCTCAATCGCATAATGCGCAAATGCAACACTTGGCTGCAAATGCTGTATTTGCGCATCATGCGATTGAGCAATCGATGAATTAAAAAACGCCAATAATTATAATCGTCAATATTACTGTTTCTGACATAGATAACGTAAGCTACTTTAATTATTCGCCCGATCCTGAAGAATTCTATCCTCCAGAGCAATTTGAAGATTTATAAATGCATCCGATGTTATACAGAAGGAAGGTTTAAAATATATTGCCAATTACGCAGCATCTAGGTTCCGAAATAAATACCCATTTTTAGAAACTCCTACAAAACTACTAGCTAATTCAGATGAAGACTGGATTTATCATATTTCGAAAGGAGGAATGATTAGTCCTTCCATTAAATTGATTAAAACGGCAGAAATAATGAATTCAGAATTTGAAAAATTTCATGATTCATTTAACAGTAAAAAATCCGGAATTTTTAAAATAATTGCTAAAAAAGTGAGAAAAAACAAACAGACTTTAATGATACCTGTAGAGGTACTATTATGCCTCATTAGAACGCGAACTTACATTCGTTTGCGAAAAATTAATAAAAGAATAAATACAGAAAATTATAAAAGAAAATCTCAGAAAAAAATGAAAAAATTGACAAACAAAAAGTATTAATATTTATATACGTTTTTCATTATTGTTTAAATTGTACTTATTCTTTATTGTTATTGACAATTATTCGTTATTGACAAATTATATTTAATGATATATTTACTGTTTCATTCATTTTATAACATATTTTCATTATTGTACTTATTCTTTATTGTTATTGACAATTATTCGTTATTGACAAATTATATTTAATGATATATTTACTGTTTCATTCATTTCATTCATTTTA
>NW_021852008.1:99214-102215 GCF_003651465.1 Formica exsecta
ACAAAAAAAAACGATTACGCAGTGCCAACATAAAAGATCGTCAGCAATACTGCCAACTGCTCTCGCGGTGTAACTAACTTACTAAACCGAGTGCAACTGCATTCTTGCATCGATAATTCATTGCCTTTCTCAACACTCCCTCTCAATGAATTATTTCATAAAACATCAAACATAAAAGAACAAAACAAAAAAGAACATGATGCTTTTACAATCACTTAATGACGAATAATCAACTTCCCAGTAAGCAAAATGCACGCAATATGCCAGCAGATTGGCAACAGATTTCCTCAGTTCTTGCTAGCAATTTGGCATCTGTTATGTCCGCATTAGGCTAATAATCTGCCAGCAGAGCCTGCTCACAGAATCTGAGAGCAGATTGGCAGCAAAAACCGAGCAGGATCTACTAACATGATTTGACGACAGATTGATGGCAGAAACCGAGCAGGATCTGCGCGCGCACAATCTGACGGCAGATTGGTAGCAGAAACCGAGCAGAATCTGCAGCTTTTGGCCATTCATATAAAATGGTGCATTTAAATAAATTTAAAGGATCTCAATCCCAAGTGGCAAAATGACGGTGAATTTTGGTCACAAATGACGTCAATTGTTGATATGTCACATTCACGAAACGTCATTTCCTGATATATATACCCAGCAAACACACTTTTATAACTATATTATAACGGTTACATAACTCATTGTCAGTGTAACCGAATATAACAAGTAATATTACAGATTTGTAACATGTAATACACTCATTCCTTGTAATTTCCCACTCAAGGAAGCAACAATGTTATATAGCAATTATACATTTAATTGTAACAGTTATATAATATTATATTATTGATACATTAAGAACATAATTGTAATAAAATTAATATATAACATGTTATTGCTACTGATTTGATATTTATATAATTTTGTTATATGAATGTTACATCATAACTTTTACATGTTTTTGAATATACATTTAAATACAGCACAAGAAGGTGCAGAAACATTACATAGTATGTATTTATAATAATATAGTAGATGTTTTTCATTTTAACATATATACGTTTTCTAAAGTTTGCAATTACAAATATTACCCAGCAAACACACTTTTGTAACTATGTTATAACGGTTACATAATTCAGTATAACGGAATATAACAAGTAATATTACAAGATTGTAACATGTAATACTCTCATTCCTTGTACTTTCCCACTCAAGGAAGCAGAAATGTTATGTAGCCGTTATACATTTAATTGTAACAATTATATAATGTTATATTAATATTACATTAAGAACATAACTATTATAAAATGAAAATATAACGTCATTGCTACTGATTTGATATTTATATAATTTTGTTATATGAATGTTAGATCATAATTTTTAAATGTTTTTGAATATACATTTAAATACAGCACAAGAAGGTGCAGAAACATTACATAGTATGTATTTATAATAATATAGTAGATGTTTTTCATTTTAACATATATACGTTTTCTAAAGTTTGCAATTACAAATATTACCCAGCAAACACACTTTTGTAACTATGTTATAACGGTTACATAATTCAGTATAACGGAATATAACAAGTAATATTACAAGATTGTAACATGTAATACTCTCATTCCTTGTACTTTCCCACTCAAGGAAGCAGAAATGTTATGTAGCCGTTATACATTTAATTGTAACAATTATATAATGTTATATTAATATTACATTAAGAACATAACTATTATAAAATGAAAATATAACGTCATTGCTACTGATTTGATATTTATATATTTGTTATATAAATGTTACATCATAATTTTCAAATGTTTTTGAATATACATGTAATATTTACCATATATAACAACTATTAGGTGTACAACTTTGCTTCCGCCGTTTTTTTCCAAAATTCGAGGCTTTATTGTAAAAAACTGGTTATACATTTATGATTCAAAGTATTGTCCATCGCTGGCCACTACTTTCTCCCATCTTTCGGGCAGCGTACGAATCCCGCGTTGAAATAACTGGTCATCTTTTGAAGCGATCCACGAATTGATCAAATTTCTTACTTTTTCATAAGACCGGAAGTGCTGGTCAACCAGGCCGTGTGCCATTGATCGAAACAAGTGATAATCAGAGGGAGCAACGTCTGGAAAATACGGCGGGTGGGGTGGGATTTCCCATTTCAACGTTTCCAAGTATATCTTGACCACTTTCGCAACATGAGGTCGAGCATTGCCATGCTGCAAAATCACTTTATCGTGTCTCTCGTTGTATTGCGGCCGTTTGTCTTTTAATGCTCGGACGTAAATCAACAGTTCTCGCAAATGATGCTTATTCGGCTCAAAGTCGACATTTTCGCACACAAAAGAATATATTATTCTGATAAAAAATCACTAATGTTTTAAGGTTATGTTATTGACTGATGTCCAATCTTACGATAAGGACGTTTTACATCTGACAATTTTAACCATAACTTACTGGTGGCGCCAACTTTTGTCAAACGGCGGAAACTTATTTGTACACCTAATACATCCATCTGTATTGAAATCCAGTTCTAAATAATTAACAATAGATGCGATTGGAATATCTGAAAGGTGTTGAATAATCCCTGCTTCAAGATCAAAATGGATATATTCTCCCGGTTCTACATCAGAAACGACAACACGTCTATGTGGTGTATCAAGAAGTGTTCTTATATCTTTTGAATCCTGCAGAATCTCAAATTATTATTATATTCTTCGTTCACACTAATTACTGCCGCAACGGTTGAACTCAGAATCACTCAGAATGATCGAGAAATTCAAGAGAGCGGCCCGTGAAAAATAACGGTAAGGCTGCGACCGCTGTGTGACCAATCACGAGCTTCGGCCAATCCAATATGGATTCCACCTAGATAATCATATGGCGGGGAACTTTTACGCAAAATCCGACCATATTGTTGAATTATTTATTTTTTATATTAATTATATATCTATATATATACTATGTAATATATATATTATATAATACAATTATA
>NW_021852008.1:102359-103646 GCF_003651465.1 Formica exsecta
GGGAAAGTAGAAGTAAGAGAAGTAGTTTCAGAGGTTCGGGGAGCTCGGCAATAAGTGAAGATAGATTGAGTAGTAAGGAGGTAGAGACGTTGAGAAGAATGGTGACAGAGAAAGAAAGGGAAGAGAGGAGGAATAATATAGTAATAAAAGGGATAGATGTAAAGGAATTAGATAAAGATAGGAGAGAATGGGCGAAAGATTTCCTGAAGAGCAGACTGGGAGTAGCGTGTGGAATAATAAGCGTGAGAATAAGTGGGCCTGTGATAATAGTCAAAATAGATAAAGAGGAGGACAAGAAATGGGTGATGAGAAATAAAAATAGGTTAAAAGGGGGAAAGATTTTTATAGAAAATGATTTAACGTGGGAGGAAAGGAAAAGACAAGAAAGGATAGGTGGATGGGTTAAAGAACAGAGAAACAAAGGGGAGGACGTGAAAGCGGGATATGCTAGAGTTAGGATAAAGGGGGTGTGGAAAACGTGGGAGGATATAGAAAGATTTGAATAAGGAGGATATGAGGAAAGGAGAAGGTGGGGTGGATGAGAGAGAGAAAGGAGATGTAAAGGATAATGAGGATTTTTCATAAGCCAAGGAGTGGAAAGGAATAAAAAGAGTAGTAGGATAGGTAATAGGGACAAAAGAGTCATATTTTGGAATGTCGCAGGAATAGGAAATAAGGGGGTAGATTTCTGGAGATACATTGGGGAGTATGATTTTATTAGTTTAAGTGAGACTTGGATAGATGAGGTGGGTTGGAGTAAGTGGAAAGATAGGCTGCCCAAGACACATGAATGGGGTTGTAAATACGCAGTTAAAGGAAAAAGAAAGAGAAGAGCGAAAGGAGGTTTTATAATAGGTAAGAGAAGGAAGTGGGGAAATAGAACCGATAGGATAATAGGTAAAGATGAAGAGGATTTTGTGGTTTCAGAAATTGAAGAAGGTAAGGATACACTATATATTATCTCTGTGTTTAATAAGGAGAATTGGAAGATTTTAGAGGAGAAAATAGAGAAATGGATGGGGAGAAAGGAAAATGGGCAAATAATAGTAGGAGGCGATTTTAATATTAGAATAGGAGAATTAGGAGGAGGAGAAGAAGAGGAAGGAGGAATAGAGAGGAAAAGTAAGATTAAGACGATAGGGAATGGAGGAAGGAATTTGATTTGAAGAAAAGGGATGGTATGTGTTGAATGGGTCAACGAAAGGAGATTGGGTAGGGGAATATACGTATGTAGGTGCGAGGGGCAATACAGTGATTGATTACGTGTTGAGTAGCGAAAGAGTGCAC
>NW_021852008.1:104500-111920 GCF_003651465.1 Formica exsecta
AGAGTGTACGAGAGAGTAGTATATTTCAGGGTAGGCGACAGAGTGGACTCTGATCACATGCCGGTTATAGTAACGCTGGAAGATAAAGACAGAAGAGGAAGAAGAAGGGAAGAAGAAGAGGAGGACAAGAAGGAAGGAGAGGAGAAATGGAGGATTTGTTGGGATGAAGAATCCATACAATGGTATAAAGAAAACTTGGAGATGACACTATGGGAAGCAGACAGGCAGGATACAATTGAGGAAAAATGGGATAGACTTAAGTGTATGATACATGAGGCTATGATAAAGAAAAAGGTAATAACGAAAAGAAAAGAGTTGGGCCACAAAGACTGGTGGAATAAGCGATGCTCAAGGAAGAAGAGGGAGGTGCAAAGATGTTACAAGAGATGGAGGAAAGGAAGAGTAACAAGAGAGAAATATCTGGAAGAAAAGAAGAGGCTGAGAGAGCTGGCAGAAAAGAAGCAAAGAGAGAATAGAGAAAGGGAAGAGAAGGAGTTGAGGAATTTAAAGAATACAACGGAAGTTTGGAGTTTTATAAATAAAAGGAGGAAGAAGAAGGAATGGAAAGCAGCAGACATAAGTAAAGAAGCGTGGAGAAAGCATTTCATGAACTTGTTGGAGGGAAAGACAATAGGACAAGAGGATGAGCCCAGAATGTCTAGGGAAACTGAAAAGGAGACAATAAGGAGAAGAGGAGAGCAGACAGAAGGACAGGTGGAAGAAGAGGAAATAAGGGATGCGATAAGGAAATTAAAAAAGAGGAAGGCAGTAGGCGTAGACGGGATACCTATGGAGGCTTAGAAATTTGGTGGTGACGTAGTGAGGAAAGGCTTGGTGGAACTTATGAGACAGATTTGGAAGGAGGGGTACATACCTAAGGACTGGAGAATGTCGATAATAGTTCCATTATACAAGAGGGGAGATGCAAACATAGTAGGCAATTATAGAGGTATATCCTTGCTGTGCGCGGCATATAAGATCTACGCTGAGATTTTGAGAAACAGACTGGAGGAGAAAACAGAAAGGTTGGGTTTGCTACCGGAGAGTCAAGCAGGTTTCAGAAAAGGAAGAGCAACGATAGATAATGTGTTTGTGTTGAACCACATAGTTCAGAGGGAAAAGATGAAAGAAAGTAAGGAAAGAAGAATCTATGCCTTGTTCGTGGACTTAAAAGCAGCCTTCGATAATGTGGAGAGAGAACAGTTATAGAATGTACTAAAAGGAAAAGGGGTAGCGGCGGACATTGTCTGGAAGATAGAAAGGATATATGAGGAAACAAAGGTGGTGGTAAGAGTAAAGGAAGAGGTCACAGCGAAGTTTAGAACAACGAAGGGAGTACGGCAGGGATGTGTGATGAGTCCACTTCTGTTTAATCTGTATATAGCGGATATAGGTAAGGAGCTGGAAATGCGGAACGTAGGGGGTGTACGTATAGGTAATAAGAGATTATGGTCGTTAGAGTACGCGGATGATATGGTGTTTTTGGCAAAGAACAGGGAGGCATTATTAGACATGATGCAGACAGTGAAGAGGTTTTTAAATAAAAGGAATTTGATTTTATGTACAGAGAAGACGAAAGTGTTAGTTTTCAATAGAGGAAACAGAGAAAGGAAGGAAAGTTGGAAATGGAGAGGAAAAGAAATAGAAGAGGTAAATGTTTTCAAATATTTAGGCTTCGTGTTTAACAATAAAGGTAATTATAAGGATCATATAAGGGATATAAGTAATAAGGGAAGGTTGGCAGCTAATAAAACATGGGGGTTGGGAGAGCGGATATGCAGGGACGATTTTACCAAAAGGTGGGGGTTGTTTAGGTATTTGGTACATAGCGTAATGTCCTACGGGGTGGAAATATGGGGATGGGAAGAGAAGAAAGAATTAGAGAGAATAATGCTGGACTATGTAAGATGGATTTTCAGGTTAGATTTTTGTACACCAAGGTACCTAATGACAAGAGAATTAAGACTGAATAAACTAAGAATTGAATGGGGATTGAGGGCAGTTAAATATGAGGAAAAGATAGGAGAGATGGATGAAAATAGGTGGATGAAAAGGTGCTGGATTGAAAAAGAAAAGAATGGATGGAAAGATATGTATAGTAGGGAGAGGGAGAAATATTATAATAGGAATGGATGGGGTATAGAAGCACTAGAAGACCTAAGACAGAGGGGGATCGATTTAAGGAAGGAACTAAGAGAGAGAAATTGGGTGGTGCAAAGGCAAGCAGAGGAAGGTAAAATTAGAGAGGCCAGATACAACAAGAAATATAAGGAATTGGAAACAGGAGATGAAGGACCAAGTTATCTGAGGAAAAGTAGTGTAGACGAAGGCAACATAGGAGATATGATAAGGGCATTGTTAAGGGTAAGGTGCGGAAATATGGAAGAGGGGAATAAATATTGGTTGGAGGAAGAGGAGACATTGTTTATTTTGCGGCAATGGGAAAGATTTTATGAGTCACTATGTAAAAGAATGCGAACGGATAAAAGATTGGTTTAAAGACTTAGGGAAAAATTGTAAGGAAATAGAAGATAGTATTTGGAGTGATGAGTTAAATAATAAGAAAGGTAGGATACTGCGGAAATTGTGGTTGGAAAAGGAATTAATAAAAAAAAAAATAGGAAAAGAAAGTAGAGATGTGAAAAAAAGGAGATAAGATAAAATAATATAAAATGGAATAAATAAGCTAGTCCTAGCTAGTCTTAGAATTGTAAAAGATATGAATGTGTGTGGTGAGGTATGTGTGCATAAGGATAATTTGTAAACCAAGTCCACTTCTTGGCTATATGGCTGAAGTTAAATAAATAATTATATACTTATATGTTTAATGTGTGTTTTCTTTTTTGAACTTTTCGTTTATGATTAAAAACCATGCATATCTTATTAAATGTACATATGTCATTTATCCACAACTTTTAGTCATTTTTTTTTTACAGATACAAAATTTTTTCGCATTACAGATATGCGCAGATATATTAAAAATAAACTTTATAACTTGTAAATCGTAATCTTTTGTAATTTATTCTTTTATAATATCTGTATGTGTAATCTTTGAAATTTGTTACAAAAAATTAAACATAGACTTTGCTGACTGGGTATATATCAACCATATATATACTAACTATAAGGGATATCACCCAACAATCTTATATATTCTAACAATATGCAGAAGCATATTTATTATACCAGAAACGGTAATTATATATATCAACGAATTTATAAACTGGAAATATAAGTAGCAGACACTTTTGAATTTTTGAACTATCATTTGAACGTGCGTCGGATTTCACATCTCGGAAGTTGGTTCGATTGGTACGTATTCTCCGTTCGTTCGTTAGGATTCACTCCAATTGCGAAGCACTTTGCCGTTGTTATTGTCGCGCAATCTATACGACGAGAACGCGTGACGCATCACGAACTAATGTTTACGCATCGAACGTACACCAAAGATTCACGAACTGTTAATTGCCTCGCTCGCTTGCGGTCGCCGGACCACCGACTCCGCCGCGCCCCAAATCAAAACTCCATATATATATATCAACTATCATATATATATATATTAATTATAAATAGCTCCATTACAGGTCATTCTTTTTTCTTCCCGCGCTGCTCGTTGCTTGGCAAACCTGAACCATTCCGCAGTGGTTATATCAAATTCGGCTTTAGTTAAACCCGAATGTACAGAACATATGGTATCTGCAAAATAAATTAAAGTTTAATTAACAATATTAATGTGCGCGTATATATGAAAAGAAAATCACTTGTAATAATTAAATAGTATCTAATAATAAAAAAAATGTACATTTATGTAATCTAAAAACACAGAATTTAAGAAGTAGTTAACTATAATTTTAAAATATTTACCACGTATATTCTTAATAAATGTCAAATTACATATTTTATAATGTGATCGAACGCCTTTCCAGGAACAGCTTATAGCGCATTTATTGCTGATTATTCGTTCTAAAGCACGATGAATGCTATTTCGTGGAGTGTTGCCTCCAATTTTTAAAATCATTTTTTTCTGAAATTAACAGTAAGTTTATGTAAATAATATACAATAAAGACAATATCATATCAACTATACTAAATGCAGAAGAAGGAAGTAATTAGTGATATTTATTGAAAAAAATGTAGAATATAAGAATGGTTCTATATGAAAACTGAAAATTCTATATAGAAAAAAAAATATAAATTACTTTTTACTTTATTTTCAAAAAATAAACTTATTCCAGGTAACTGCATTCATTGCAACAGATTTAATGTTAATTCTATAACTGTAATCTATATTCATTTTTCTATATAGAACTTTTTTGGTATAGAAATGAAGTAAATGATATAGATACTATTTACTTCTTTTTAATATTAAAAATATAGATGTCCATACAGATTTGGAAATAGTTGCAAATAAAAAATAATTTACAAATTGCGATGCAGCAACTTTATTTGATATAATCAAATTTTCAAATTCTTTTATGGATTCCACTGTTTGTAGTGGCAATAATGGTATTATCATTACCATATCATTTTCTATTAATTCTACATTATTACGTTGGCGGGATTCCAATTTACTTAGTCTTTTGGAGATACTCATTAGCTCGAAGTTGGTAGTAACGTTTGCACGTAAAACGTTATCTAAACTTGCTGCAATTAAAAAGAAACATACAGCATGTATATATTTTTAGTTTATATATAATTATGCAAACATCATCCATAGTTGATACACACACACAAACACATACAGCTAAATATTTAATAAATTTTCAAAACTATATACATATAAAATAGGTATAATAATTTCTTATAAAACTTACTTTCTATCCGTTGTAAAATATTGTAAACATCTTGTACTTCTGGAACTTCTAAAATAGGGATACTCTCAATATCCATTGTAACAGATGGTGACGACTTATCAGAATATGGAGTTTCTTTAATTGCCGTTTCTTTCCGCCAATTTGTTTGCAAATTATTGAATTGAACGATTCTGCTGGATTATTCGTTAAATTTAACAATAAGCTCTCGAAGTAAGCACTTAGATACATGACAGCACTTTCTATTTTTGGATAGAGACCGTGTAATTTTAAAAACGGTACATAATTTTTCTTCGTTTCATCACAATTCTCTTTGTACATAGGACCACGTGCTTTACATCGCTTATGTTCGCCAAAAATATGGCTAGGAATGTTCAATATATCTTTTTGTAATTCCATAGCCTGGTAATGTTGAGGTTGCCTTTCTACTCTTCGGAGAGCGGCTGCCTGTATTACTTCCTTTCGTATTTTTAAAATGTTGTTTTGTACAACATTTCGCACCTCTATGAAGCCACGCTGTCTATACATTTTTGGCTGATAGTCTCATCTCAGCCACAGCTTTTAGCTTTTTGCATAAATTGCGAAGCAAATGATTGGTGCATTCTATCTTTTTTACTGTCACCATATGGTCACGGTATGGTCTGTTATCAACAATGGCCTGATAAACGCTACTGTCACCATCGGCAACAACCGTTTTATAAATCAGACCATGCATTTCGAGGCTACATTTAAAACCTTCTGCGATGGCATCGCTCTCCATGCTTGTGGAGCTTGCGTTCCGATCAAAATTTTTGTAGCATTTGTGAGCTCTTGGTTGAACACCTTTCCGCTTTGCCATATCACATAGCGTACAAAATTTATTACGGACACCGACGAAGAGAATCTTTCCCGTGCGGTAACCAATTATGGCTCCAATACCGGAAAGAGAGTCATAGGCGGTGCCGTACTATCTCTTCATCCAACTACCATCTGCTACAACTGTTATATACGGAATACCGTTTATAACTTCGTTTTTCTCGAGAGCGAGTTGCTTTTCAACTTCGCCAGCCATTTTCATATTTTCCATGGCTGTCTTTTCAAAATCATCGACTAAATTGTCTCTATATTTGATATAAGTTGGCTCGGACATGCAAGGAACATTTATGGCTGCACACAACTCTTCGAGCTGAGCATAACCAATTCCCACTGTAACAGTTTACAGCGGCCGTATTAATGTTCAATGTTTCCGGCTCTGTGGGTTCTGACTAGATGTTGGCTTCATAATTGCACATTTGGCACTTGAAGAACAACTGCGTCTTTAATCCACTGCGACGAGAATTAACGAGTTTCCAATCTTTAAATTGGCACTCTATTCCTCGCGCATGGTTATCAAATGTTCTGTGCATTTCTTTCCACAGAAAAGAAATGTCGACAATGCGACGGCCTTCAGGCATGCTTTCCTGGATACGATTTGTATCCAGAGGGCCATTATCGATAACAAAATTGTTATCTTCGCAAAGTTCTACATTTTCATAACACATATCTGTACTTGCATTTGACTCCAGGCACTGCATTGTTTGGGTACTAGCTTTCGAATCCATCGTATCGGGAAGTGATTCCACCGATTTCTGAAAATCGATGGATTCGTTGTTAGTACCCTTAGAAATCTCAGTGTTCCTGGAGTCATTTGCCTCTTGGGTCTTTATCAGCTGCAATAACTGTCGCCTGCAAAGAAAAATAAATGGATAAGTATTTTGTAAAACATTGCTATAAAAATAAGATATGTCATAAAACCTCTGATAAATAAGAGCAGTCTTTTGTTTATAAATTTTTATCTAATGCTACTAAAAATTAATTATATAACACTATTATATAATACTATAGATAATATTTTGACAACATAAATGCCTCTGAAATATTTTATAATTACCAAAAATCGCATTTGGTGGGAAATATTTCTCTCCACAACCAGCTCACGAAATGATCGCCTCTGGGATATACTTTTTAACCAAAGCGCACATGCAAAACGCAATTGGTGGGAAATATTTCTCTTAACAACCAGCTCACAAAATGATTGCCTCTGGGATATACTTTTCAACCAAAGCGCACATGCCAAACGCATTTGGTGGGAAATATTTCTTTCAACAACCAGCTCACGAAATGCTCGCCTCTGGCTAACTAACTACTGTGGCACTAACTACTATTACAAAATACAAATATAATCAGTTTTCAATAAAATATAAAGATAAGCAAAAGACTGCGTTCTTATCTTTCAGAGATCGTTATATTTTGAACATTACTTTTATATATACACATTATTAAATTAAATATCAAATAATAAATATTTATATGAAATTAACAGATGCAAGTAAATAAAATTAAATAATAATTAAAATTAAATTACTATAAATAAATATCAATTTAAATATTATAAGTCATTTTAGTTGATTTTCTTATACTCTCAGGATCTCAATTAAAAAAATGTTTAATTACAAAGATTCTGTCCAATTAAAAAAATTTAATAATAAATGAAAATAAATGTAAAATAATTTTTTTTCATATTTATTTACAGGAGATGTTAGAATCAATTGTTTTGATAAAAATTAATAATAAAAATAAAAAATTTACAA
>NW_021852008.1:121337-138326 GCF_003651465.1 Formica exsecta
GTTTTGTTCGTTACATGTTCATCTTATCTAAAATTTTTATTAATTTGTTATTATTTTTTTTACGTAAATATTTGATTTTTTATTATAATTTAATAAAATTTATGCATATTGAGAATGCCATTCATTTTATTTTCTTCTTTTATTTTATCCTTTTATTAATTTTATGCAAATTATACAAGAATGAGTGATATGTCAGTTTAATTCGCCGCTAAAAAATGGCGGCCGCTGGAACAAAATTTTATTGGCTGTTCAAAAATGTGTGTAATAGCACACCTTACTTTCTTTCCACCATGCGGGATACGACCTGAAAATACTTTCTGGGGTCCAATTCTTGAATTTATTCGCAAGAGAAACGTATGCGCAAATTCCATTCTTATGAGAAATCTACAAGAATTTATAATATTTCTATAAATGCAAGATTCATTTTATGACAAATACTATTTCAAATTACAAATCCTCACAAACTGAACTGCTTCTATGTACTTGGCTAGTTAACTGGATTTCATATTTATTTCCGAATGAATTCAAGAATCGAGCCCCTGGCCTTTCGTGGCAGAAAGCAGTAATGCAACAAGGCTAATAAAAACCCACTTTATGTGAATTTTATATTTGCTTATGCACATGTGTGCGTATATACAGAGTGGCCCACCAAAAACGAAACAGACGTTTTTTGGCATTTAATATATCGTCAATGAATGCCGTCAAATTGGTGATCGACGTGATCGACGTTATTGCAGTAAGGGCTAAATAGTTTTATGATGTACTATTTGTATTAATAAAATCCGCAATCTAATAGTGCTATTTTATAGGATTTCATATTTATTTTTGATTTTTGATTTTTTAAAGGTTTTTATTTTTTAGAGTTATTTTTTAGAAAAACATTATTTTCTAGTTTTTTATTTTTTTTGAAAACTATTTTTCAAGGAAAAATTTTTTAAAAAGTTGTTTTTTAGAGCTGAATATTAAACTTTTTGTTGCGTATAAGTTGGGATTTTTTTACATACTTGGCGTATTTTTTTTACATTTGTGAGGTTTTTTTTTAGAAGGATATCACTGCTTTTTGTAATAAATTTTTTAGGGATAAATATTAAACTTTTTGTTGCGTACAAGTTGGGACTTTTTAATTTTTTTTTTGTTTTTTTTTATGTTTAGTGTTAATATGGGATCGAATGACTAAATAGTTTTATGATGTACTATTTGTATTAATAAAATCCGCAATCTAATAGTGCTATTTTATATATTATATATAATTATTATTTGGTGGGGACATAATAGCGTAATTTTATAAAAATAAAATGCATTTTAATTTTTTGTTGCGTACAAGTTGGGACTTTTTAATTTTTTTTTTGTTTTTTTTTATGTTTAGTGTTAATATGGGATCGAATGAGTAGGTGCAGAATAAACGTATATTTATATATTGAAGGCTTTATATCTGACTTATACAAAGGATTGTCGTAACCCGACCGATTTCTTAATATTAAAAGATAAAACAAGTAAAGTATACGTATCGCGCCCGACTATTATAATCGCGATTAAGTGAAAGTGTACGAAAGAATCTGTGAAATATACCAATTTATACCTAATGTTCGGGAGTGTCTTATTTCAAGCGTGGATCCTAATCCTTTGGGCGTATAAATCCCTAAAGACCTCTTCCTTAGCGGCTAAAGGCACAACATTAATTGATGGCAGCGGTGGGATGCGCCAGCTCTAACAAGATGGACACCGGCAAAGGTCCACAACCACGAGGAAGAAAAATTCCGTGGAATCGGCAAAACGAGAGACAGCAAAGGAAACTCCGTCAAACGGTCAACAACTACAACCGAGGAAAAGGAAGTCCATCAGGAACTTCAAGTCACCCGGTACATCGAGGCGACAACGATAAGCGGAACCTGAGAAGGCGCACCGACCTATCTCAACAGCACGCGACGATCGACGCCCGACGGCCGACACCGAACGAGAGACAATGCTGCTCATCGTATTTTTGTAAGTCGAACAATTAAAAATTTGTAAACGCGTGAATGTCGGAAAACCGAAACGCGCAACAAAAAAGCGTAGCGAATAAATCGTGGCTATTTAGCGAACCAGCGAATAGAGCCATTAGAAATAGCGCAGTAAGCCCTATAAGAGTAGCAGTAGAAGCACTCCGGGATATACGCGATAACGTACGAAGAAATCTAAATGAATTAAATTCAAGCGAGAATTTGTCCGAACCAGAACTCGGAGCAAACGTTGTAATTGAACGCGAATTTTCATTCGGCGAATTAGACAACAGTTTAATAGCGAATAATATAGAACTAGATATTGATGTCGAATCATCAATACGCGCGTCTAGTAGACTAACACACCGCCGCGAATTCTCACTAACGTCGTACGATTCGAGTATCTTTGACCCCGACGAAATCTATCGTATTCGAGACATGTATAATTCAAACGCTTCCGCATCGCAACCCATCACATCGGAAGATATCGATGAGGGAATTAAGCGATTACAAGAAGAAGCAAATAGAAACGCGACACAATCAAACGCGCAAGCTCAATACAAACCGCGGAAAGAAACGGACGAAGCAGCCGACCTTAGGGACATATTGCGGGAAATGAGACGGGAAATTAGAAGTATGCATGCCGAGATATACGATTTAAAAATGAGAGGATCGCAACCCCGACAAAACAATGAGCATAGAACTCCGCCGGGAGAAAGAACCGAAACCGCGTACGAGTCCACACCCGAAGATGTACGACATCGAAGAGGACGCGGATTTTTACCATTAAAAAAGGCTCGCGGAATGATTCCGGAATTCGACGGATCGCCAAATAAATTACAAGAATTTCTAAGTGCGACTACATATGCAGTAGAACATATCGACCCGTTAGATGAAGTATCGCTATTTGGAGCAGTATTATGCACGAAATTAAAAGGCAGAGCGATGCTAGACTTTCAAACGGTAAAATTCAAGATTTTGCACAGTTGAAACGAGAATTAGAGGTCTGTTACGCAAGTAAAAAGAGTACGACCCATCTACAAATTGAATTTATAACGCTAAAACAGAAAAACGGAGAAAGCGCGCGAACTTACGGACTTAGAGCCGACAAACTAGCCATGGGATTCAAATCTAGGAATCAACGAACGAGCCAAAGCACATCGAAGACCTCAAGTCGAAAGTCGAATCAGTCGTCAATGAAGAAGTAAAAGAGGTAAGAGTCCAAGCGGGTCGTCTTCAATTATTTATTGATCAGTGGAAAAAGATCACAACTGACAAATATATACTCAAATGCCTGAAGGGATATCAAATCCCTTTCAGGGAAATTCCATGGCAAAATAAACCACTAAAGGATAATGTCTGGTCAGAAACAGATCAAACTAATATCGCCCAGGAAATTAAAAATTTAATATCTAAAAACGCCGTGGAAGAATGTGAAGAGTGCGATGGACAATTTGTCTCATCTTACTTTCTGATACCTAAACCCGATGGCTCTAGCAGATTTATTATTAATTTGAAAAAATTAAATAAATTTATAGATCCTTGCCATTTTAAAATGGAAGATATCCGCGCAGTAAAAAGTCTGTTAACTCAAGGGGCATACATGTGTTCCATTGATTTAAAGGATGCTTATTTTCTTATCCCAGTACACGAAAAATATCGAAAATACTTAAGATTTAAATTCCAAAGCAAACTGTTTCAATTTACGTGTCTGCCTTTCGGATTATCCACGAGTCCGTACACCTATACCAAAATTATGAAACCAGTTATGCATAAATTGAGATTAATGGGTATATTATCAATAATTTACATTGATGATATTCTTTTTATACAAAAATCTTATAATAAATGTTTAAACAATGTGAAAGAAGTAATAAATCTGCTAGAAAATCTAGGTTTTGTATTAAATTATCCAAAAAGTTCCTTAATACCTAGTCAAAAATGTAAATATCTAGGTTTTATAATCAATTCCATAGACTTTAGATTAGAATTAACAGAAAAGAAAAAACTTAAAATCAGGAATATGACTAACCAATTCAAAGAAGGCAACTTTTATAATATTCGTGATGTTGCTAGAATGCTTGGGGTGCTGACAGCAGCATGTCCGGCGGTGGCATATGGCTCGATTTATTGTAAACGAATTGAAAGACAAAAGTTCTTAGCACTACTTCTGAATGACAATGATTATGAAGGAGAAATTTACATCAACAAAACTATGTCAAATGACTTAGTTTGGTGGAAAGAAAATTCTCAGATAGGATCGAATCCAATTAGAACATTTAAATTTTCATTAAAATTATCCTCAGATGCTTCTCTGACTGGATGGGGAGCTCATTGTCAAGGAATAAGTACCCAAGATTTTTGGAACCAAGAAGAAAAGAAATATAGTATAAATTACCTTGAACTGTTAGCGGCCTTTTTTGCGCTTAAGTGCTTTGCTTCTTCATTTTCTAATTGCGAAATCTTGTTAAGAATGGATAATACATCGTTAATTCGTAGATTTTAGAAAATTAAATGATCTAACTATAGGAGATTCATTTCCCTTACCGAATATAACGGATATATTAGATCAACTTGGAAACGCCAAGTACTTTACAACTCTGGATTTAGCATCCAGAACCACCAAATTCCGATGGAAGAAGGCGACAAATGCAAAACTGCTTTTTCCACACCTCACGGGCACTACGAATACAATAGAATGCCCTTTGGATTAAAAAATGCGCCAGCCACATTTCAAAGGCTAATGAACTCAATACTGATAGGCATACAAGGAATAAAATGCCTAGTATATTTGGATGACATCGTAATCTACGGAGCCAGCCTACAAGATCATAACAAGAGACTCATCGAAGCCCTACGAAGATTGCGAGAAAACAATCTGAAATTACAGCCGGACAAATGCGAATTCCTACGAAAAGAAGTGACATACTTAGGTCATATAATCACAGAAAACGGAATATCGCCGGATCCGTCTAAATTAGAGGCCGTAAGAAATTTTCCGACGCCTAGGAAAGTAAAAGATATTCAAGCTTTCATAGGATTAGCCGGATATTATAGAAAATTTATTGAAAATTTCTCTAAAATCGCGAAACCACTAACGAAGTTAACCAAAAAGGAAAATAAATTTGAGTGGACGCAAGAACAACAACAAGCATTTGAAATGCTTAAAGAAAAATTAACGACGGCACCTTTACTAAAATACCCAGATTTCAAAAAAGAATTTATCGTAACGACCGATGCATCAGATTATGCAATCGGAGCGATATTATCGCAAGGAGAAATAGGCCAAGATCAACCAATAGCATATGCCAGTCGAATATTAGCAAAAGCCGAACAAAATTATAATACGACCGAAAAAGAACTATTAGCAATAGTATGGGCCGTTAAACATTTTCGACCGTACTTATACGGGACGAAATTTACGATAGTCACAGACCATAAATCGCTCGTATGGTTATTTAATGTAACCGACCCTGGATCTCGATTAATTAGATGGAGATTAAAATTAGAAGAATACGATTACGAGATCATACACAAGGCCGGAACAGCGAACAGAAACGCTGACGCGCTAAGTCGACACGTGGCGGATATCAACAGCGTCGAGGAGGATGAGAGCACCGACACGAAGATAACGCGAGAATACACGGAAGACGAGAAGCGACGTATTCTATACGAATATCACGATGCACCTGTGGGAGGGCATCAAGGAAAAGAGCGCACGATTAATCGAATTCGCCTAAAGCACAATTGGCGAGGATTGACAAAAGATGTCGAAGACTATATAACAAAATGCGAATTTTGTCAAAAAAACAAATTATCGCGGAAAATTAAGGCACCGCTAATAATAACGGATACTGCCGATAAACCTTTTGAAAAATGTGCATTGGACATCGTAGGTCCACTAACGATTACTAATAATGGAAATAAATATATTTTAACGTTCCAAGATAATCTAACAAAATTTAGTAAAGCAATTCCGATACCGAATCAAGAAGCCGCGACAATTGCAAAAGAATTTGCGACGAAAATAATTTTCGAACACGGTATCCCAGAAAAAATATTAACGGATCAAGGAACAAATTTTTTAAGTGAAATATTTAAAAACACGTGCAAACTATTAAAAATCGAAAAGATTCAAACAACCGCGTATCATCCGGAAAGCAACGGAGCGCTAGAACGATCTCACCGGACTCTAGCCGAATATCTCCGACATTATATAAATGCCGATCAAACGGATTGGGACGAATGGATTCCCTATGCGATGTTTACATACAATACAACACCGCACACGGCGACAGGGTTCACACCCTTCGAATTAATTTACGGGCACCGAGCAACATTACCGACGACATTGTCGCAACCGCCTAAGCCCACGTATACATACGATGATTACGCGCAAGAATTGAAAGAAAAATTACGCGCCTCACAGCAAGTTGCAAAGGAGCATCTGAAGAACGAAAAAATAAAAACCAAAGAAAATTATGATAAAAAGACTAAAGAAATTAAACTTAAGGTAGGAGAAAAAGTCCTCTTGTACGACGAAACAGTTCGCCGAGGACGATCAAAGAAATTGGACTCCCTATGGACCGGACTCTACACGATAATCGAAAAGAATTCGGAAGTGAACTACACAATAAAAAGGGGAAGGAAAACCATACGCGTCCACATAAATCGATTAAAACCATTTATCGAAAATTAAAAAAAGTAGGAGAAAGAAGAAAAAGAAACAGAAAAATGCGCGAATAAAATAAAAAATAGAATAAATAATAAGAGAAACAGAAATAAAAAATTCCTACCTTAACGCTCTCCACTTCCACGTCCAGCACCGCGACCCCGGTTCCACTCCAGCATAGCCTGAAGAAGAGGCGACCCAGGACGAACCGCGCTAACGACACGAGGCTCCCGCGCTACGGCACCACGACCCACAGGACGAGGCCCAGGGTTGAGAAACCAACCACGTCCCACGAAACGAGGAGCCGGATCCCAGCGAAATTCAAGTCCGCGACCCCGATTGATATGGGGCGGCGGCGCGTCCACAGGCACTTCCTGCACAAAATTAACGTCACGATCGATTACTAAATCCAGAAGACCCAGCAACGCGACCTCGCGAACAAGCGCGGGCGCCGAGAGTTGGTCCCGAAAGGAACGGGCAAAATGGTCCGACATGTCTGACACCTCCACTAAGGGATACTGATCCCTAACAGAGTTTTGAGCAACACTGAAAAATAGCTCGTGACAGTTGGGAGCCATAACACCCGAAAAAACTCAAAAAAACTGTTCGCACAACGCGACGAGACAGCACGCAAGAAAAATTTCCGTACAGGATTAAAACTACGAGACGACGTCGGAAGACAGACTGAATGGAAGAGCGAATAAAAAGCCTGGAAAGGGCCAAATAATAGCAAAAATAGCTGTATATGCATCCAGAGAAAAAGAGAATGCACCGCAAATGAATCCTAATCCTTTGGGCGTATAAATCCCTAAAGACCTCTTCCTTAGCGGCTAGAGGCACAACAGGATATTAATAGAACGTAACGATCACGTAATAGTACAACGTCTGGAAAAATAGACAGTGTAGATGTCGCCACGTATATTAGGAAGGACGGCGGTTTGTCGTACTAGGAGATAGAGAATGCGCACTTTTCAAAATCGTGATGCTGTAACACCCTTCTTCGATTTGCAGAAAGTCCTATGAGAAATCTAAACGCGACTCTTTTAGCCCGCACAGTTTTAAACATCTCGAATGTTTTCCTTTGGATAGTGCCTTGGTCATCATATCTGCCGGCATGTCCTCCGTGGGCAGATGATGGACGCTAATCCTCCGATTCTTTAAAGCTTTCCGGACGAAGTGATGCCGAATGTCTATATGCTTGCTGCGCGCGTGATAAGTCGGATTTTCGGCAAGTTTCTTGGCTCCGATGTTGTCGTTGAACAATACTCCGCCGGATAAGCCTTCGAATCCTAATTCGACTAGAAACTCGTTTAAGTAAATCGCTTCCTTAGTGGCTTCGGACAACGCCATATATTCGGCCTCCGTTGACGATAGGGCCACAGTTTTTTGTTTTTTTGAATCCCATGAGACTGGTCCAACGCCCAAAAGGAATGCGTATCCAGTACATGAACATCTGTCCATGGGGCAATTTCCCCAGTCGGAATCGATCAAATCCTGTCAAAGGGGTTGAACTTCGTTCGAAAGCGATTCCGATGTCAATAGTGCCCTTCAGATATCTCAGGACACGCTTCCCAGCTACCCAGTGTTCCTTGTCAAAATCTTCGTTAAATTGACTGAGATAGCTTATTGCGTGTACGATATCGGGTCTTGCGGATACGGCCAGATACATTAGGGAACCCACCAGCTCCCAATACGGTAACTTTTGCACTTTCGTCATCCACTTTGTGGTTTGGTCTGTTCAATCTTGAATTCACATCCATTGGAGTACTAACTGTCTTTGAATCCTCCATTCCAAACTTCTTTAACACGTCCTTGATGTATCCTCGTTGATTCATGAATATTTTGTCATCTCTTCGTGAAAATTCTATTCCAAGACAATACTTGATGTCGCCAGAGTCCTTTACATCAAAGTTACAAGTCAATTTCGATTTAATTTCTTCCGATTTCTTCGTGTCCTTCGATGCAATCATGATGTCATCGACATAGATAAGGATATATGAAAATCCTCCTTGTTCTTTCACGCGGTATACACATGGATCGGCATTGGTTGGTTTCGCTCCAATTTTTCGTAAAGATTCGTCTAGTTTTTTGTACCAGTTTCTACCGGCCTGACGAAGTCCATACAATGCCTTTTTCAATAGACATACTTTGTTTCCGACTTGCAGTCCCTTTAACATAGTATCAGCTTTCTTCCTCAGGGCATCATCGCAAGATCGGTCTTCCGCGATGAATTCCAGGGTTTCCTCTAAAAGCTGAGGAGGTTCCATGAACAGTTCTTCATCGACGTCTCCATTAAAATAGGCAGTAGTTATGTCCAAATGTCGAATGCACATATCTTCTTGAGTCGCTAATGCAATCAATAGACGAATCGAACTCATCCGTGCTACAGGAGTAAAAGTTTCGTTGTAGTGAAAACCAGGACGCTGTGCGAAACCTTTCGCTACTAGGCGAGCTTTCCTCCTTTCTAGAGTTCCATCGGAGTTGTATTTGTTTCGGAGTACAAATCGACTTCCAATAACTGCCTTATCTTTTGGATGATCGATCAATTGCCATGTATCGTGTTTGAGGATGGATTTTACTTCTAAGCTTATGGCTTGATGCCAATCCTTTGCATGCTCACTGGACATAGCCTGCTTGAGCGGTATTTCTGTTAAGCCTGCAAATAACGGTTTTTCATTTTCCGGCTCTTTTCGGATTTGTTGATACTGGAGTCGAGGTCGCTTTCTTTGTCCGGTGCGAATTATCCGAGGCTTACCAGGTCCCCTTTTTAGTTGATGTCGATGTATATTTCCATCGAGATCTCGTTCACACTCAACGTCGTTGTGTCGTTCATTTTCCGGTCCATCAGCTTCTAGCGGAGTTAATTCGATCTCCACCGTTCGATTTCCAGGAGGAGAGTCCGTTGTTTCTTCACTTCGATTTAGATCTTCGGGTATGAAATCTTCAAGTGTTGTCGAGGTACATGTGGGAGAGCTTACAAAAGTCACATCTCGCGATAATATAATCTTCCTTTCTTCGGTTGACCACATTCTGTAACCTTTCGAAGACTCCGAGTATCCTAGGAAAATTGCCGGTTTACTTCGAAGGTCGAATTTTCCTTTGGCTGGTTCCGTATCTAAACAGAATGCTTTGCATCCGAATTCCCGAAAGTGTGATACGTTTGGCTTCCTTCCGGTCCATACTTCATAGGGCGTTCTCCCGTCCAGACTAGAGCTTGGAGTTCTATTTCTAATGCAGTTTGCAGTTGAAACTGTTTCAGGCCAAAAAGATGCCGATAGCCCTGATTGTAATAGAAGACATCTCGCAGTATCCAGTAAGGTCCTGTTCTTTCGTTCGGCAATGTCATTCTGTTCCGGATGGTACGGTATCGAAAATCTTCTCGCAATCCCATGTTTAACAATAAATGCATCAAATTCGAGATTCTTGTATTCCTTTCCGTTGTCGGATTGGAAGTGTTTGATTTTCTTGTCTCTCAGATTTTCAACCGAGGCCTTGTACTTTTTGAATACGCTAAGCACTTCGCCTTTGGTTTTCAGAAAAAATACCTCACACCATTTAGAGCAGTCATCAATGAAAGTGACGAAGTATTTAGCCCGTCCGTGCGATTCGACGCGCATAGGGCCACACACGTCGGAATGAACTATTTCCAGTATCTGTGTGTTTTGCTTAATCTTCTTGACGAAGGGGGCCCTCGTCATCTTGCCTCTTGCGCATATATCACAGTTTAGTTTCACCCTCGAAGTCTTGAGCTCGATCCCGTGAACTGGTTGATTTTTGACCGCTTCTAAAATATATCTTTCGTTCAAGTGTCCCAAACGTCTATGCCATGTCTCTAGTGATTTGACTTCTATGGAATTACATGCTACCTCGCGAGTACTACTGCTTCGAAGACTCGATGTTTCGCGTATGTAATACAGTCCGTCAATACGATCGGCGATTAATCTGACAATGCCTCTGCTATCGTTGATCGTGGCCATGTCCTTGTCGAAAACTACCCTAAAGCCTTTCTCAGTAACCTTTCCGACAGACAATAAATTCGTATGTAAGTCCGGAACATGTAATGCATTCTGTAATCGAAAATTTTTAACCTTACCAAGAACGTCGGCGCTACACAGAACTTCGCCCTTCGCAAGTATGTTAGTCGAGCTGTTGTTAGCTAAGCTCAGCTCGATGTTGTTGGCTTCTTCGATCACGACGAAATCACGAGTTGAGTTATTCAAGTGTGAAGTCGCGCCACTATCCAAGCACCATCGGCCGCCGCGATTCGTGCCGGTCGCACGGAGCGCACGGTGTTCCTCGCGTGAATTGACTGAAGCGTAAAAAACGTTTCTTCGCTCTTCTTTGCACTTTCGCGATCACTGTCTCGCTTCTTGGTGCATTCCGCGGCTTTGTATCCCATTGTTCCATATCGATGACAGCGGTATTTAAATTCGCCAACGGAATTTGTGTCGCTCTTCTTTGCGACAGGTTGCTTTGGTTTCCGCATCTTCTTTCCGCCTTTGTTTGCGTATAATGCGTTTTGTACGTTTGCGCGAGTTGCATCGTTCGTTCTTGCGTCGCTCTCTTCGATAATTTTTATTCGCAGTGTCT
Organism: Formica exsecta; assembly: GCF_003651465.1. Lineage (NCBI taxonomy): Eukaryota > Metazoa > Arthropoda > Insecta > Hymenoptera > Formicidae > Formica > Formica exsecta. The sequence goes on from NW_021852008.1 coordinate 132,579, forward strand.
CCGGAGTTGGCAGTTCGTCGCGGGACTCTATTGCGCATCGAAAATTATCATAGCTGGATGGTAAACTGTAAAGCAACATAATCGATAATAAATCAGGATTAATATCTACTTCCATCTCACCTAGTTTATCAACTGCATCGAAAAACTTGTGTATGTGTTCGCGCACTTCGCCACCGTTTTCCATGCGCTGGAGTGTCAGCTGCTTCAACAACGTGGCTTTGCGGGCTGGTCCTTTGGATTGATATATGAGTAAGTGAGATAGGCCGCCGGTAGCCCATTTTACCCATGAGAACGAGAGGGACAGACAGAGAGATAGAAAAGGATGGAGATATGGATTAGAACACTTTGTAGATGACCGAGGGGGGAAGTGCGGACCGAGGGGAGAGCAGGGGGGATACGTAGGGCGAGACGGGAAGCGCGGCCGGGGGCGAAGCGCGGTGAGAGGGTGGGGGGTCAGGGGAGCGCGTGACGTCACAGGAGGGAGCAGGTACGAGTCGCTAAGGTTGTCCGTGAGATGGCGCTCGGCTTGATCGGGGGTGGCGCTTCCCGACTCGCCCTACGTATCCCCCCTGCTCCCCCCCCCCCCCGCCCTCACGTCCACCCTCGGTCATCTACAAAGTGTTCTAATCCATATCTCCATCCTTTTCTATCTCTCTGTCTGTCCCTCTCGTTCTCATGGGTAAAATGGGCTACCGGCGGCCTATCTCACTTACTCATATATCAATCCAAAGGACCAGCCCGCAAAGCCACGTTGTTGAAGCAGCTGACACTCCAGCGCATGGAAAACGGTGGCGAAGTGCGCGAACACATACACAAGTTTTTCTATCTAGACGTCCAACGAAATCGACGAGATCGCCCGGGAGATGACGCTCGACTCGATCGAGGTTGCGATTTCTCCCGGCGCGACTCGACTTGGCGCGACTTGACCTTGGCGCGACTTGTTCCTTAAGGAGGCGACGGCGATACCTCGCGCCGCTTTTAGCGCGCGATCCGCTATCGCGATTCTTTAGGGACGCGCGTCGCTTCTAGCGCGCGATCCGCGAACGGACGCCGGGTATCCGGCGTTAAGGGAGACGGAGAGAGGAACGGTTAGCGGCGATACGAGCGCGCTTATCGCTCGAGCGAGATAGCGAATCGTCGAAAGGTCGTGGAATAACGAGAGATCGTTTTTTCGCGCGAGAGGAGAAGCGTTTTTATTGTTTCTTTTTACATTTTTAATATATTAATAATACAATATTTGATATATATAAATAATGCGATAATACGAGTACGCGAATAAGCGTATCACGATTCTCCGAAGAGCAGAGCCTGCAGCTCGCAATCGATGATATCGTTGCGGTCGAAGTTCTCGTTATCGCGTATCATCGCGGGAATAAGCGCTGAATCGTGAGCGCCTGCCGCGGTATCGAGAAAACGAGTCAGCTTGTTATCCACATGCGCGGTTAAACCGCTTAAAGATGTAACGATGCGGTTGACGCAAAGTTCTAGATTTAATCAAGTTAGAACGGTGCTCTTCGATACGGCCAGACGAACCTTGGGTGTTTCGAGACGGAGTATTCGGAGATTGTTGAGTTTGCCGAATCGCAGCGTTAACTGTTCGATGTATATCGGCGCCGGAGGACGCGTTTCATCGCGCTCGTCGGAGCGAAAATACGATAGAAGCGTAGATCGTAGATCGAGCAGTTCCTTCCACATATCTGGCGTTAGCGAGATCTCCTTGTCATGGCAATCTCCAAGGACGATCTCCACAAAAGAGGGTCGACTAACGTTAACGCTGACTTCGAGATGTTTGTACGCAGTTTTGGTCAATGGGTAGCGTCTTCCTAAGATTCTGAGCGGTCGCGCAATTGAAATATCCGCGTCGCGTCTAGGCGTCCGGTCACGATGTCGTCTGAAAATGCGGGCGATAAGAGAAACGACGCTAGCGGATTATTAGTTCGAATAAATGTTTAATAGTCTTACCCATTGTCCTGTTTAGCTCTTTTAGCGTATCCCGCGCTATCCTCGCGGTCTCGCTCGGTTAGCCTCGATCGATCGTCAAACGAGTGCTGCTGTTGCGGTAGCCCACCCATTGTTGCGTACATTATCGCTCGTTTTTTCGTTCGTAGGCTTCGGCGTTCTCCGTCGACAATGAAGCGCTTAACTGATGGTCTTTATATACTCGCGTAGAGATCGCTTCTTCCCCTTTCGCGCGCGTCCTCTCTTATATTCTATTTTTTGAAAATGACGGCAGAGTCGCTCTAGTCATTTGGCGACGAAATATAGATTGCCGTCGATATATCGAAAGGCTGACGTTATCGCGGGCGGTATTCCGGGAAATATATCTTTTAATGGAGCGTGTCTAATGACTATCATGCGGCACTCATCAATCTCCGCTACCTTGTCGTCGTCGTAGATCGCGTAGGTTCGTCCCGTGTGCGTGTTTATCGCAGCGTTAATCTTAACATTTCGAGGAAGTCCGATATCGTGGAGATATCTCGGCCAACCCGATTTTAGCTTAAGGCTAGGATATTCCGCGAGGTAGATCGAATCGTCCGCGAATATCGCGAGATCGCCCGAGGATCTTCGATACGCGGCGGATAGGCGCGTGAAATTTGCCGGGAGAAACACCGCGTAATCCGTGAGCGTCATGGGCCTACCGTAGCGTATCTCGATCACGTCGATCGACCACACATTGCGGCGATTAGCTATATATAATCGGTGATTCATTATCAGCGCGGCGTCCACGCGTCGCAAAGCGCAGAGATCCGCGCGCGCGGGGTCGATTGGCGCGACGCTCCGAGAAAAACCGTCTTCGCGTTAGTCATCGCGCGGAGCGGGAAAAGACGCGGGAAACTATCGAGAGACGCCGGGCGCGATTGATTCGCGCGTTCGGCGAGACGCCTATTTTTATCGTCGGCGAATTCAACGCGGGTGGGGGAAGGGGGAAATGCGTCGACGATTCGTTCGAGGAAAAGTCGCGGTCCGCCTCGATTAGAGGGACGCGCCCTTTCGACGACGAGCGAATATCGAGCGTCCGGGACGCGCGTTATCTAACGGACGCTCGAATTCCTCTCGCGGTTTTACTTTTTTTATTATTTCTATTTTTATTATTCGTTTATCCTTTAAGAAGGACACTCGACGAGCGATTAGAGAAACGTACCCCTTCCGGCAACGATAAACATTCATCGCGTATCCGGGATGCGCGTTATTTAGCAGGCGCTCGAGTCCCTCTTATCGCATTATTCTTTGTTATTTTCCTCTATAATATATTTTTATTACTCGTTTATCTCCGCCCGTACCGCGGCATCCGCGCGTCGATCCTTATAAACGCGAAATCATTTCGAGAAGCGTCAAAGTATTCTCGCTCGCGAAATAGCGAAGTGACGAGGCGACGAAGCGCGAAACGGTGAAGAGCAAAGTGGCGAGGTGTGAAATAGCGAAAGTTAAAATCGGTCGCGAACTGCTCGATATGGAACGAATCGAGCAGATAATTAACGCGGCCGATTATACTAACATAAACGGAGATTTAATCGCGATAAAGGCCTACGTTTTGGGAGATCTCGCCTCGGATCTGCGCGAGAAGGCGCGAAGCGTTATCAAAAATAGTCCGGATTCGTTTAGACTCAACTTTCAGTTGGACGGAGACATCGATATCGCGCGTTCAATGTAAGTATTCAATCAACATTTTTTATAATACTTTTTATAATAAATTATAATCTTTTAATAACCCTTTTACTTTTTTAGTTTAGACAACAGATAGAAAATTGTATAAGAACGGCGCGAGAATCGCTCTACGATCTATTGACGAAGACGAGGACTATGCTCGCGTAGGCGCAAAGCGTTCACAGCGCGTTGCGCGACGCTCGCCGACGCGACGTTGCGCTAGCCCCCGAGCAATTCGAGTTTCGCGATCGCGACTTCGCCATCCCTAAATTAATCGACAGGCTTCACGAACGCGAGGTTAGGCGAGTCGTCGCGTCACCGATCGACGAGGAGCCCGAATCGCGGCGTTTCCAGACGTTCGATGTCCTCGTAATCAACGTCGATAGTCTCGACGGAGACGGCTACGTCGCGATCGTCAGCGACGTTTCCTAAGATCTCGATCAGCCATTTTTTCTTCTCGTGACCTTTGACGTAGATTCTTATCGTTGAATCGGGGCTAGATTCTCGGCATACGGCGTCCCGAACGAGTCTTTTCATTGACCCGTAATTCACGTGTCCGTTATTCCACTTTAATTGATGATGATTAGATGTCAACCAACACGCTCGCGATTTTTCCGCTCTCGTTAGCAAATCCCAAGACGGCGACAGATGTGATGCGTCAATTCCGCGCCATTTCTTAACACGGCTACTTCTTTCGCGACGAATCTCTCGTTAACTACGAAACCTTGAAGATCGACGAAAATCGGTACGTCCATCGTTGTTATTAGCAGTAGTGTGCGCCTCTATTATTCTCTCTTCATATTTTTTCGAATATCATCGCGCTTACACGATTCTGCGCACAACGTTGGTGAGCGGATTGTACTCCACCACTCGATTGTGAATGATAAGACAGTAAGCTGTGGTATTAGAGGGAATGTCCTCCTTGCAATCAACCTCTATGCGAACGTCCACAGTGGCGCTCTTGATCGACTCGTTTTGTCGAGAACAGTCGATGACTACGAGCGGGCCGTAAACTAAAAATTTATTCAGATTTAAGAACGCTTCGTCATTGTCGCATCCGTAGTACGTTCTTCGAAATATCGAGTACATATCGAATAGCACTGCGACTTTGCGCTTATCGAAATCCAAATTCATGTCGTCGTAAGGATAAAAATCGGAATTAAGATACAGTTTGACATTATTTAGTTTGTAATCGTCGAATAGGGAAGGCTCCTCGGATAGAAAGTTCTTCTTTCCGGACTGTAGCGCGAAGATAACGTATCGCGGTTTTTCGAGTTGCGTCGCCGCTTTGACAGCCCACGAATGTTTAGTCGTGCTCTGTAGAAGCGGAAACTAGTAGAGATCCCACGAGTGAGAAGCGACGCTCAGATATCGTCCGCTATCCAACGTGCGCAATAACCTTAATTTATTAATATCGTTTATCACTATATGAGGCATTCGCCACTGTATCTTTAATAAAACGATTTTAGGTTCTTGCGTTTCGCGCGATATGATACAATTGTTATCATTACGCGCCCGTATCAGAATAAGTTCGTGTCGCGCGTTGATCACGACACGCTTGTAATCCTCGCAAAAACCTAATAACACGTTGAGAGGTACGCAAAAGTTGAAATCGTTGATCAACGAATGAGTTACCGTCGATAAGTCCCATCCGGCGTTCTTTAATATCTTGCCTTTTTCGACTGACAGCGACGCGTAATTCTTAATCGTACTCGTTATCCCAACGTTTCTGCTTCGATCGATTTCCACACTGTCGAGCTCGTAGCGAATCTCCTCGAACATAAACGCAGCGCAATTGTTCACCAGCCTCGTCACCGACGCGATTTCCTCTTGCGCACTCGGCGACTCTTTCGACTCGAGTCTACCTTCTATGTAGAGAAAACTATCGCACGGTAATGTGTACAGATCTTGCTGTTGTATAGGAATTCGTATCTCGTCGCTATTCCCAAACGTAGTATTGGCGTAAGGATTGTATGTGTGAGTTTCGATCTTGACGATACGATCGTCGAAGATCGGCTCGCCGCCGATGCGTAGGATGTCGCACATTCCGCTTTTACGGAAAAACGGTTCTCGGTACGACGAAGCCCAAAGAGCGCAGGAAAG
>NW_021852008.1:138781-140555 GCF_003651465.1 Formica exsecta
GTTAACCTTCCTCCCTTTTTCTTTCTCTTTTTCGCGTCTAGGGGCGACGCGATAGCGACGATGGGCGCGTTTCTCGCATTCGATCCGTTCACTACGAGCATCGCGCGCCTTTCTATCGTCTTCGCCGCACGTGCAGACGAACCGTGATCTCTTCGCCGCTAAAATCGATTAGTCTTCCGTTCTGATCAACGACACGCACATTTATATCGGTAATGGTCCGCGCGATGATCGGGAGATAAATGATCTGCGCCGGGATCTCCGACACTTTATATCCGGGTGGAACATTAGGCGCGAACTCGTGTATAGTATGCGCGGATTTGTCGTTGTGATACGCTCCTTCGACGTTGTATATATAATCGTCATCACTCGTTTCCAGTTCCTCGTTTCCGCGCTCTCGTCTCTCCTCTCTCGCTCGTCGTTTGCGATGAATCGCGGCTCTTAGATACGCGCTTATAGCGCTTAACTCGTAAGATCCCACTGGAATCGCGATAACCTCGTCGTTGTCGTCAAAGTAAAATTTATTATTCGTGGAATTAACATTTGGTATCGTGTTATAAGTCTCGAAATTTGTTAAACCTAACTCGTAATCATCGTCGTTTAAATCCAGAGGCGGAAAGTAACTCGCCGCGAGAATGCTGCTTCGTCCGGAAAGAGTAAGAGTTAGCGACATGATTGACGAGAGTAATCGAACTGCGCTCGATCGACGAGCGACGGTCGATATTATAGCGCGCGATTCCTCCAATCGACCCCCCGGAGAAATCAAACACTCAATTGTCCACAGATATTCTGATCGCGCGTTTGCTCGGAGCGACGATTGTTTCGAATATTTGCATCGCGCCCGAGATAACGCGCGAGTTCGCGCGAAGGACGAAGATTGCCGAAACCGTCGTAATAGATCGCGTCGCCCCCTTTTTTCGCGTATGCCACCCAATGAGTACCCGGGCCGGATGCGTCGTCTAAATTCACGATGCCGCTCTCATCGCAGCGCACCCGCGATGGAAGCGCATCGCGCATAAACACGCCTCTAAAGTGAGGCACGCGCAAGAGTATCGCCGCGCAATTTAACTGTTCGTTCGTCGTTACCCCGACGGATGGGGGAATCCCTAGCGTCTGTTTACGCGAAGTTTTTTTTTAGCTCTTCCACTTCTTCTCGTCGCGGAAGCACCGAGACGCACTTCCGCGCTTGTACAGTGCGAGGTATAAACCACGACCCTCCATTGCGCGATCATGACGCTGCAGTTCGTCCAACTGTCGTCGCGCCGCTTTGCGATCGTTCACCGCTTTCGCGATTCCCGCCGCTCCTCCAGCCAAAGAACCGAGAGCTCCCAATAACGGCAGCAGGGGCAAGAAGCCGCCGCGTTTCGCTATCGGAAGCGTTCTTTTCCTCGTAGCGTCGTCCTCCTTTTGCTCTTCTTTCTCTTGATTCTCGTCGCGCCCATTCCAAGTTTCGTTTTCGATTTCATAGCTATTGTTGCGTCCGCGCGTCGACTTCGATAATACTCGAACACGCGCGACACAAACGGCACTCGCGTACCGCGACGTAAATGATTAACACTCTTTTAAAAGAACAGAAGAAACTTTAATAATAACACAGAACACACAATTAAACAAGGAACACAGAACGGGTAATAACGATAATCGTAATCTCAAATACGTCCGCCCGGAATGACATCCGTCGCGAGACTCAAGATGGCCGATCTCTCCCAAAATGTCCGACGTTGTTTAACAACAACGCTTAGCAACGTTCTCCCGGAGACGAATACAGCAGATTCAT
>NW_021852008.1:140819-141083 GCF_003651465.1 Formica exsecta
ATCTCAAATATGTCCGCCCGGAATGACATCCGTCGCGAGACTCAAGATGGCCGATCTCTCCCTCAAGATGTCCGCCGTTGTTTTACAACAACCCTTAGCGACGTGTTTGGAGATGATCTCTTAGAGACGGGAGCAACTTCAGGATTAACTTCCACAGACGACTCGCAGGGACGCAACACTACTCCCCCCCCTCTTCATTGTCGTTCCGACAATCAATGGTAGTAGTGATACTATGCGGATTCTAAGCCAGGGGCTCTGAGGGGG
>NW_021852009.1:0-2893 GCF_003651465.1 Formica exsecta
TTAATTTTATAAATTAAATTATTTAAATTTATCTATATGTTTTAAAACATTAATATATAATTTTATATAATAATACTGGAATTTGTCTTATTTTTGCCATCAAAAAACGTCAAAAAATGCCCAAGCAGAACAGAAAATCATAATAATATAAAAATGACATCATAATGACTATCAAAAGTCATAGATATATGTTTGGGTAAAATTTTGTAAAAATGCAAAGAGAATAAGAAGAATTTGTAAATATTGTAAGGAAGATATAAGTTGAGGTGAAACGGGAAATCGTAAATTAAGATATAAAATTGCCATCACATGTTCGTGTAGTGTTAGAAAAATCGATTTAGGTCCTTTTATAAAGGTTATTATCCTGTACTAAAGATAATAATGGAAACAATGGACATCATGATTAAACAATAATATATTAATACAATAATATAGGAATCTGCAAAATATTTGCCGATTCCCATGAGAAGCGGCTATTGAAAACAAAACGTCGTAGCTTAGAGAGGTCTAAAGAAGCTCATATGATCCGTAGAACGAAAAAAAATGACCCAACAGAATTTTTTTGAGCAAGAGGACGGCTTACTTTATGGTCCAGGAATAGACTAAATTTCCAGATTAATTTTTCAGCTGTAAGTATCGTAAACTTCATCAAAAACTTCAAACGCGTTTTTGTTGAGAACATTTTTCGAATTGGCGTACAGGATAACTTAAAAATTAATTGACTGATCAATTTCGCACAAAACTTATTCAATTCGTTATAAATTTACATCATGTGTTAGTATCCATCTTTTGTGGGCTTTATATGCACTTCATGGCAAAAACTTGAATACGAGTTAGTTAAGTCTGATTTGGCCGCATAGCGGCAAGCGAAGGAACACATATAGCAATATTATATTGCAATGATATTCTGTTATATTATAACACTAAAATAACAATGTTAAATTGCAGTAATATTTAATACAGTAACCATTGTAACATTACATAGTAACACATATGATATACTTCAGTTATATATCATATAAGTAACTTGTATTATATTATTTATTACTGCCACGTTATATTATTGCAACAAACAGTGTTTACTGGGTATTTCTGATATATCAGAAAAGTGTTTTGTTGCTGACATTCAGCAATACATATATGTAATGTACATGTATGTTACTTATTGTGTAACTAGTTATTTTATGATATTTAATGTTATGAATCTGAGATATATACATATATTACATTGCTGTGTTTGTTGGAATGCAAAGTTGAGATTTACGTGCAATTTTGGACCTGATTTCGCAGTTGATGCTTATTATCTCTCTCTTGCCTTTTGCATCTTAACAATAAATCATTGAACATGTTTAACAAAAGTGCGCGAGTCAAGAGCATATCACAGGGCGTTTTCCAGCAAGGTACACAGACGACACAGTGTACTACACATTATCACGCAATTGGCTATATTTTAAATTTCTTCATTTGACAGCCAATCATGTGATAATGTGTATACACTGTGTCGTCTGTGTACCTTGCTGGAAAACGCCCACAAATGCGCAATGGAATATTACTTTGTTCATTGTTATAACATTTTCTTTCACTCCTATATATACTACTAAAAAAAATAGGGGACACTTCATATGCTAGGGAACATTTTTCATATGCTAAAAATTGGGCTATTTTCAAACCACTGAAACTCGGCAAAAAATCATCGTAGACAAAAAATTAAAAAAATACTTTAAAACTTAAAATTACAACTTTAATGTACTATTGGTAGTCCTTTTTTACTTTTCTACTTTTTTACTTTTTTTTTCTTTTTTATCTTTTTACCTTTCTTTTTCTGTGCTTAAAAAAAACATCGTTTTGTTCTTTAAAGTTACGTATTTTTGATATTCTTTTTACAGCCTTATAAAAAAAAATTTTTCAAAAAATTTAAATTAAGTTCTATAAACTATAACAAAATGCTTTTTTTAAATTTTCCTACGATTTTTTTGGTCGAATTATACGATTTTGAAACTAAATCTGTATTTTTGAAAAAAGAGAAAACAAAAAAAAATTGTATAGCTATTGATAGAGCACTTTAAAGTTGAAACTTTAAACTTAAAACTGCTTTTTTAATTTTTTATTTGCGATGATTTTTTGCCAAGTATCAATATTATTTCAAAAGAATTCTTTAGGAATTGGGTTATATTCTTTTAAAAAAAGTTTCTTTTATCGAGCTATTGGTATAAAAAAAATAACTGTTTTTGAGAAAAAGTATGTAATTATTTACAATGTGCATAAAAAAATTGTTTTTAAGAAAAAGTATGTAATTATTTACAATGTATTTTTTAAAACAATTATTTGTTTTTCTTATATTAATTGATTTGTCTCATTATTCTGTACATAAAAGTATTACGATAAGATTATCAAAAACTAAATATTTTACGAGATATTTTATTTTTTATATCAAAATATGTCAGATTAAGATATAAAATAACTCAAAAAGTACTTAATGAAAACATACTTTATTATAGAGTTTTGAAAAGGTCCTCACAAGGGCTATAAGAATATGCAATAAAAAATTTATACTCCGTCCAAAGAGAGAATGACCTCGGTCCGGACGAAAACTCGTCCGTTTCGCGCAGGTCTCCACTCACAGAAGCCGTATCTACGTATACGGTGATGAGTATTTCGCCATGTTCTCCCCACTTTGCCCGCTTATGCGTGGACCGAGATCATTCTCTCTTTGGACGGAGTATAGGTTTCATTTAAAAAAATTCGATTTGACCTGGATATGACCTTAACAATGCCACTCAAGGTTTAACTAATATTCCTATCTCTTTTCCCCCTCAGAACCAAACAACTTTTGTCTAAAATGTTTCCATCTAAAACTTACAGGTTTTGAGATATTTGCCTGTTAAGATTAAAA
>NW_021852010.1:0-348 GCF_003651465.1 Formica exsecta
AGGCAAAATACTGTGAGACCAGAATAATATTCGCACAATTTAACATTGTTTCGTCAAGATACAGTCGCCTATTAACTAATCGATTTAATGCGGAAAAAATTAGGCAGATGTTTTATTTCTCATGGAGTAATATTTATGGGAGAAGTCCTGGGGTGCGAAAGCTGCGCAAGCGTAGTCGTCGTTTCTCGGCGGCACATATCCGTGTGCCTCTCAGTTCACAATGTGACGCTCGCAAGATACACTTCAACTTTCGTAGTAAATATATATTTTACAATTGTCACATTACTGCAAAATTATTGTGTAAAGTATTATTTTCTTCATATATATACGTATACATATATATATATA
>NW_021852011.1:0-222 GCF_003651465.1 Formica exsecta
CAATTCAAAAAATAAATTTAAATTATGAAAAATTAGAAAATAAATCAAATAAAATTTAATAAAGATAAATAGATAAATTTATTATAAGCAATAATAATTTATAATAAGGTAAATTTAAATTCACAATTTAAATATTGGGTATCACGTACGCACAAACACTAACACACGTTGGGTATCCCCATAGACATAGTATATCTAGACCGAGTGTTGAGGAGTGGGAGC
>NW_021852012.1:0-201 GCF_003651465.1 Formica exsecta
CACCCGGGAGAGCCTAAAACGACAAACAAAGTCTAATAACAACGTACAAATTTTAACTAATCATCGAACATAACAACCGGCGCGAAATTTGAGACAAACAAGTAGAAAATTCTAGAACACAAAAAGATCGGTTGTATAAAAGCTCTCTTGGGGAATCGCCGGGCGCACTCGATCCGATATTTTTGACGAGACAGTGTGTGA
>NW_021852013.1:0-260 GCF_003651465.1 Formica exsecta
AAAACTGGTCAATCATAGCAATTCCTCTAAAGAATGGAATAATTGTGATTGGCCAGTTTTAGAACTGGCGGATGTTATTAAACCCGATTAAGGATGACATGTAAACGTAATCGTAGTCTCCCGCGGCAATTTAATGAGACATCACGCGCGCACAAGAATATACTTGTTTATATTTACAGTCAAATCAAGTATTCGCGACAATGTCCATCCGCTATCGCGTTTCTGAAATCTTTCTAGCGATGCTAAAGTGGGCTCCATAA
>NW_021852013.1:1347-3960 GCF_003651465.1 Formica exsecta
TTTAGGAGATATAACAAATTAAAGTTTCACAGTTTTAATGCTATTCTTTACGTATTATAAGACATAAGAAGACATAAGAAGAAATAGGTTTGGGTTAATTTATATCTTTCGGAAGTGGAGGCCCCCCGTTGGGGGACAGAACCCTCTGCGTCCACGCATACACTTTCCCATTCACACAACAATTGTGGGGTGGACCTCGCTTCGTGTTGTAAAGTATATGCATGGACAGAGTTGGTTCCGCCCCCCCCCTCCCTACGAGGAGCTCCACTTCCGGAGGATATAACCTAACCCAAACCTATTTCTGATTTAAAACTAGACTTTGCTTCGCGCGAGAAAATAAGGAGGTTAAGGTCATTGATCTTTCCCATCGCTTGGTTAGTAACAAAAAGTTATGAAAGACTAAACGTATTGAAGAAAGTCGTAGATAAGATAAAAAAAATTGTGTAGCAACATGTTCACTGCTAAATTAGAAGAAGAACTGCTATAATACTTGAATATGATAACACATTACTTTTTCAATGTTATTCTAAGTCATAATCCTATTATGGAAAGATTAAAGCATGTAAATATTATTTACGTATTTAAGTGGGGTGGATTTCGCTTCGCATAGAAAGTTGCAAACCCATGTGAAAACGTATAATTATAAACCTTGTTTAAGTAGTCAAAATTTATTTTTACTAACCAAGGAGCTCAATCTCCTTAGAGGTCAAGGTCAACGTCAAAATCAACCGGAAGTCATTTGGGATGGGGTGTGTAAAGGTAAACATTTATCTTCATGGGTCCAAAAAACAATAAATTACAAAATGTTACATCACGTAACTCCAGGTATATTGTATAAATGTTTGACTAACAATTAAATATAAATAAATTATAGTTTATACTAAACACATTTTCAACAACAAAATACTTTATATAAACAGTTAATGTCGACAATGGTACAAAAATTATGTTGATAAATTCAGTGTACCTTAATATTAGATGGTCAAACTTAAAGAAAAAACATTACGGATATTTCATGTTTCTTCATCAGAAATGTATTTTGTTCCAACAATTAAATTTGAAAAATCGACATTTATTCATGGAAATACCACATTGGAATATCAAGTTCATTGAAATTTTATTTTTGATAAATAAATAATGAATTGTCTTACTAGCAATGTACATAATAAGCAATACTAAATACTTTGTGATGTTGGTATAAATTTCTTTCTTCCTCCTTCTTATTCGTCTTTGCCAAAACGCACTCCAAGTATATATCACGTATAGAAGCCGCTCTTTCCAATTAAATTTGCTGAAGAGCTACTTGTCCTTATCGCTCGATAATCGGATAGCGCAGTCATTCATTTCGCGACAGTCCACCTGTGATTGCAATTTGTTGTCCGAACCAAAATAGTGCAAACATCTGTAAAAATAAAAATAATTTTTTATCTTTGTTCAAATATTTCTACAATGCATTGTATTTAATATACGTATCGATCGCAGATATATTTTTGTATATCGTTCTTCTTGCTCAATTGCGAGCTCACAGTCGAGATAAATACTTGATCCATGCGAAATGTCCAACGTTGTTGTCTTCCACTTACAACAAATTGACGTGTTTATCTTTCTTTCGCTCAGGCGTATCGGGACAATGTTATCTTTCTCGAAACTATATAAATTTATAGAAATATCATTGAAAAGTTCAAAATTTTAATTTTTTTAATTTTTTTAATTTTTTGATTTTTTTGATTTTTTAACTTTTTAATTTTTACGGTCACTGGAAACTCAATGTTCTGAAGATTCTGTCGTATAAAGGGGGTAAAATTCCCGTTCCACGTTTCTTTCAACTGGATGTATAGCAGCGATCACTGCCCACGCGAAACACGCATTGTCTTTAGATTGCATGTTAATCACCGTTCTCTTCATCATTGACTACATTTACACGTTACCTTTAATCGGGTTTAATAACAACCGTAAATTAAAAACTGGTCAATCATAGCAATTCCTCTAAAGAATGGAATAATTGTGATTGGCCAGTTTTAGAACTGGCGGATGTTATTAAACCCGATTAAGGATGACATGTAAACGTAATCGTAGTCTCCCGCGGCAATTTAATGAGACATCACGCGCGCACAAGATTATACTTGTTTATATTTACAGTCAAATCAAGTATTCGCGACAATGTCCATCCGCTATCGCGTTCCTGAAATCCTTCTAGCGATGCTAAAGTGGGCTCGATAACATGCCGCTCGTACCATTCACGTAAATCGGACATACGAAAGAGTTTACAGTTCTTCGTATTAATACTATTATTTGCGCGTTTATCATCCGTCACGAATTTACCATTAAACAGTAATAACTTTCACATTATAATGTTTTTTTATTACATTTTGTATGTGTTTAAACACAGTGTCTGACAGTGTCTTGGCATCCTTGAGAAATTGACGCGGTTCGATGTGATTGGAATTTATGATTGCACTAGTCAATATGCGGCTCTCGAACGCTGTATCGATCTCACGCCAAATCGATCCATTTTGCCGCGTACTGCATTCTACACTCGCATATAAAAAACGCCTGTGTAATTTTTCAAACCTTCGAATCGTGCGATTCGGGCAATCAGCGATTGTCGAATCC
>NW_021852014.1:0-573 GCF_003651465.1 Formica exsecta
CCCTTAGTTACCTGATTTCGCAACAATCGTAAAAATAATTCGTAAGATAGTCGAACCTACCCCCAAAATAGATAAGAGTTATTTCTACCCTTCAAACGGCTTTCGGGCCGATATAACAATATACGTGTCTAATAGTTTTCCATGTACTACTTGTATGCCAAGTTTCAGAAAAATCGCCGTATGACACTTCCCTAGTGTTACTTGTAAGACTTGTCCTTAAGGTATTTAGTCCAAGAAAATAAATAATCTTTATTATATGATTTATAAACAAAATTATTACCTTATTTCTCTTCTTTGACTAATGCTTAACATTTCTATTTCAGGCTCTAATTCTGATGCTTTTAATTCAACTGTCTATGTAATATTTTTGATAAAATTCCCACAAGATTTGTTTTGTTATTTAACATAACATGCAACTCATTACTTAGCTATTTGTAAATGACCTAAAAATATTAATTACACATTAATTACATTTATATATAAAATCTAAATAAACATGGTAAAAGTGCATAATAACGGACCCAGCCCCAATGACCTTGACCTTGACATATGTTGTCAAGGTCACTGTCCTGA
>NW_021852014.1:6131-6464 GCF_003651465.1 Formica exsecta
GCACCCCGATTCGTGAGAGGCAAGGGGACTCACGTTCAAAAAGCACCCCGATTCGTGAGAGGCAAGGGGACTCACGTTCAAAAAGCACCCCAATGGGATGAGAACCCTATCACGTCCACGTCGTTCATCCTGGGTAGCGCTAAGGACTGATTGATTTTTATATGCATCACTACTTGTAGGGATGGTTTTCGATGTTTCGTTACTGTTAGGGGAAGTTCTCGATTAAGACCTTTTTGCTACAAACTCGTCTCAAAGTTATGCTCATTTCTTACTTTTTTGCAATTTTCTCACTTTTTGACAGGGTGTAAAACTTTTGAAAAAATGCGACCGCCA
>NW_021852015.1:0-1471 GCF_003651465.1 Formica exsecta
TAAAGTCTGGCCAATCAGCGCTGACCTTTATCCGGGCGCACGTCGCTGAACCATGCGCCGTGAAGTGTGTGCCGCCGCATCTACCAGGCACGCGGCTCACCGACGTGCGCCCGGCTAAAGGTCGGCGCTGATTGGCCAGACTTTACTCAATAATAACTCCTTTATTAAGCGTTATAAAAAAAATGGCTCAGGACTTTCCGTCTCAGTTTTTGGTAAGGAATAACGCTATGTACTTAGTAGGCGATCATTACTGGTCACCCTGTATATATAATTTATCCATTTATTTATCCAGGAGGGGCGGGGCCCCTCACCCGCCCACGCTCACCCCAAAAAAACTAACCTAACCTAATCCATTTCCTAAAGAAAAATAAATGAAAAAACACTTTAGTACGAAACGAGGTCCATATTTCTACAATTCAAAATGAGTTTGCAACTTTCCACGTAAAGCAAAGTTTACTCCCAAATCTAGTTTTAAATCAGAAATAGGTTTAGGTGAGGTTATATCTTCCGGAAGTGAAGCCCCCCCCGTAGGGGGGAAGGCGGAACCCACTGCATCCACGCATGTATTTGGCAAGACAAAACGAAGATAAAGAGTTACATTTTTTTACACAATTTTTTTTGTTCATAGCTTTTTCGTAAACAATGAGTGACAACCAGAATCTATTAAATGTTACTCAGAGACATAATCTTGATAACATATGTCAAGGTCAAGGTCATTGGAGTTGGATTTTCTTTTGTCGATTTTTACGATTTTTAGTGATATTTTTGTTTATAACTTTTGAACAATGCAAAACCCACATATACGACCTTGACAGTTGGCTTTAATATGATTTCTTGAACATATCTTGATCTCTCTACTTATAAAGTTTCATCCCAATTGGAGGGGTACCCCATTCGGAAGAACACCCTTTTTATTTAGTTAGCGCAACTTTTTAATATTATTATTTTTGTAAGAAATTAAAACAGCTAATTTTTTGTATAACTGTTTTCAGTTAAAATATTTGTAAACAAAATAAACAATAATCTGATCGAGTAGCAATTAAGAGTTAGCGCGGGAAATAGTGCGCGTACAATATTTATGATTTATTACAATAAAACACTCATCAATTTACATTGAACGGACGTTTCGACCTCTTTTTTGGGTCTTTTTCAGCATGATATTTAAATTCTTTCAAAAAACAAAATCAGAACTATGTCATATTATTCGTAATTAAGTAAACTTAGCGCAATGGAAACTGGCTTAAAAAAACATTTTGTTTTTCTGTTTCTTTTTTTTTTACATCTCAACGTGTATCACAATACTATTGATGTGTGTACGCGCGATAATAATTCTATTTTTGTATTTTGTGATATATAACTTTGTTATTTAAAGTTTTGCTATATACTGGGTGTCCCAAACCACCCGTACCACTCATTTAAAAACTAGAAAAGTGGTTATTTTGAAATAGAAAAACTATCTATTTTATAAATC